>NW_027362019.1:1497500-1720000 GCF_039654945.1 Dendrobates tinctorius | reverse complement strand
TAAAGATGTATATATGTACAGTCACCACTAGAGGGGGCTCCTCACATACAGATGTGTATATATACAGTCACTACTAAAGTGGGATCCTCACATACAGATGTATATATATGTACAGTCAGCACTAGAGGGAGCTCCTCACATACAGATGTGTATATATATATACAGTCACCACTAGAGGGGGCTCCTCACATACAGATGTGTATATATACAGTCACCACTAGAGGGAGCACCTCACATACAAATGTGTATATATATATATATATATATACAGTCACCACTAGAGAGGGCTCCTCACATACAGATGTGTATATATATATACACAGTGACCACTAGAGGGGGCTCCTCACATACAGATGTGTATATATATATACACAGTGACCACTAGAGGGGGCTCCTCACTTATAGATGTGTATATATACATTCACCACTAGAGGGGGCTCCTCACATACAGACGTGTATATATATATACAGTCACCACTAGAGGGGGCTCCTCACATACAGATATGTGTATATATACAGTCACCACTAGAGGGAGCTCCTCACATACAGATGTGTGTATATATACAGTCACCACAGGAGGGAGGTCCTCACATAGAGATGTGTATATATACAGTCACCACCAGAGGGGGCTCCTCACATACAGATATGTGTATATATACTGTCACCACTATAGGGAGCTCCTCACATAGAGATGTGTATATATATATATATACAGTCACCACTAGAGGGGGCTACTTACATGCAGATGTGTATATATACAGTCGCCACTAGAGGGGTCTCCTCACATACAGATGTGTATATATATACAGTCACCACTAGAGGGGGCTCCTCACATACAGATGTGCATATATATACAGTCATCACTAGAGGGGGCTCCTCACATACAGATGTGTATATATATACAGTCACCACTAGAGAGGGCTCCTCACATACAGATGTGTATATATATACAGTCACCACTAGAGGGGGCTCCTCACATACAGATGTGCATATATATACAGTCACCACTAGAGTGGGCTCCTCACATACAGATGTGTATATATACAGTCACCACTAGAGGGAGCTCGTCACATACAGATGTGTGTATATATACAGTCACCACTGGAGGGAGGTCCTCACATAGAGATGTCTATATATACAGTCACCACTAGAGGGGGCTCTTCACATACAGATGTGTTTATATATACAGTCACCACTAGAGGGGGCTCTTCACATACAGATGTGTTTATATATACAGTCACCACTAGAGGGGGCTCCACGCATACAGATGTATATATATATACAGTCACCACTAGTGGGGGCTCCTCACATACAGATGTGTATATATATATACAGTGACCACTAGAGGGGGCTCCTCACATACAGTTGTGTATATATACAGTAACCACTAGAGGGGGCTCCTCACATACATATGTGTTTATATATACAGTCAACACTAGAGGGGGCTCCTCACATACAGATGTGTATATATACAGTCACCACTAGAGGGGGTTCCACACATACAGATGTGCATATATATACAGTGACCACTAGAGGGGGCTCCTCACATACAGATGTGTATATATACATTCACCACTAGAGGGGGATCCTCACATACAGATGTGTATATATACAGTCACCACTAGAGGGGGCTCCTCACATACAGATATGTGTATATATACAGTCACCACTAGAGGGGGCTCTTCACATACAGATGTGTTTATATATACAGTCACCACTAGAGGGGGCTCCACGCATACAGATGTATATATATATACAGTCACCACTAGTGGGGGCTCCTCACATACAGATGTGTATATATATATACAGTGACCACTAGAGGGGGCTCCTCACATACAGTTGTGTATATATACAGTAACCACTAGAGGGGGCTCCTCACATACATATGTGTTTATATATACAGTCAACACTAGAGGGGGCTCTTCACATACAGATGTGTTTATATATACAGTCAACACTAGAGGGTGCTCCTCACATACAGATGTGTATATATACAGTCACCACTAGAGGGGGTTCCACACATACAGATGTGCATATATATACAGTGACCACTAGAGGGGGCTCCTCACATACAGATGTGTATATATACATTCACCACTAGAGGGGGCTCCTCACATACAGATGTGTATATATACAGTGACCACTAGAGGGGGCTCCACACATACAGATGTGTATATATACAGTCACCACTAGAGGGGGCTCCTCGCATACAGATGTGTATATGTACAGTCACCACTAGAGGGAGCTCCTCATATACTGAATTGTATATATACAGTGACCACTAGAGGGGGCTCCACACATACAGATGTGTATATATACAGTCACCACTAGAGGGAGCTCCTCACATACAGATGTGTATATATACAGTGACCACTAGAGGGGGCTCCACACATACAGATGTGTATATATACAGTCACCACTAGAGGGGGCTCCTCGCATACAGATGTGTATATGTACAGTCACCACTAGAGGGAGCTCCTCATATACTGAATTGTATATATACAGTGACCACTAGAGGGGGCTCCACACATACAGATGTGTATATATACAGTCACCACTAGAGGGGGCTCCTCACATACAGATGTGTATATGTATACAGTCACCACTAGAGGGTGCTCCTCACATACTGATGTGTATATATACAGTCAACACTAGAGGGGGCTCCACACATACAGATGTGTATATATATACAGTCACCACTAGAGGGGACTCCTCGCATACAGATGTGTGTATATATATATACACAATCACCACTAGAGGGAGCTCCTCATATACTGAATTGTATATATACAGTGACCACTAGAGGGGGCTCCTCACATACAGATGTATATATATACACAATCACCACTAAAGGGAGCTCCTCACATACAGATGTGTATATATATACAGTCACCACTAGAGGGAGCTCCTCACATACAGATGTATATATATATATATATATATATATATATATATATACAGTCACCACTAGAGGGGGCTCCTTACATACAGATGTGTATATATACAGTCACCACTAGAGGGGGCTCCTTACATACAGATGTGTATATATACAGTCACCACTAGAGGGGGCTCCTTACATACAGATGTGTATATATACAGTCACCACTAGAGGGGGCTCCTCACATACAGATGTGTATATATATACACAATCACCACTAGAGGGAGCTCCTCACATACAGATGTGTATATATATACAGTCACCACTAGAGAGGGCTCCTCACATACAGATGTGTATATATATACACAATCACCACTAGAGGGAGCTCCTCACATACAGATGTGTATATATATACAGTCACCACTAGAGGGAGCTCCTCACATACAGATATGTATATATATACACAGTCACCACTAGAGGGGGCTCCTCACATACAGATGTGTATATATATACAGTCACCACTAGAGGGGGCTCCTCACATACAGATGTGTATATATACAGTCACCACTAGAGGGGGCTCCTTACATACAGATGTGTATATATACAGTCACCACTAGAGGGAGCTCCTCACATACAGATATGTATATATATACACAGTCACCACTAGAGGGAGCTCCTCACATACAGATATGTATATATATACACAATCACCACTAGAGGGAGCTCCTCACATACAGATGTGTATATATATACAGTCACCACTAGAGGGAGCTCCTCACATACAGATATGTATATATATATACACAGTCACCACTAGAGGGGGCTCCTCACATACAGATGTGTATATACATACAGTCACCACTAGAGGGGGCTCCTCACATACAGATGTGTATATATACAGTCACCACTAGAGGGGGCTCCTTACATACAGATGTGTATATATACAGTCACCACTAGAGGGGGCTCCTCACATACAGATGTGTATATATATACAGTCACCACTAGAGAGGGCTCCTCACATACAGATGTGTATATACATACAGTCACCACTAGAGGGGGCTCCTCACATACAGATGTGTATATATACAGTCACCACTAGAGGGGGCTCCTTACATACAGATGTGTATATATACAGTCACCACTAGAGGGAGCTCCTCACATACAGATGTGTATATATATACAGTCACCACTAGAGAGGGCTCCTCACATACAGATGTGTATATATATACACAATCACCACTAGAGGGAGCTCCTCACATACAGATGTGTATATATATACAGTCACCACTAGAGGGAGCTCCTCACATACAGATATGTATATATATACACAGTCACCACTAGAGGGGGCTCCTCACATACAGATGTGTATATATACAGTCACCACTAGAGGGGGCTCCTCATATACAGATGTGTATATATACAGTCACCACTAGAGGGGGCTCCTCACATACAGATGTGTGTATATATACAGTCACCACTAGAGGGGGCTCCTCACATACAGATGTGTGTATATATGCAGTCACCACTAGAGGGGGCTCCTTACATACAGATGTGTATATATACAGTCACCACTAGAGGGGGCTCCTCACATACAGATGTGTATATATATACACAATCACCACTAGAGGGAGCTCCTCACATACAGATGTGTATATATATACAGTCACCACTAGAGAGGGCTCCTCACATACAGATGTGTATATATATACACAATCACCACTAGAGGGAGCTCCTCACATACAGATGTGTATATATATACAGTCACCACTAGAGGGGGCTCCTCACATACAGATGTGTATATATACAGTCACCACTAGAGGGGGCTCCTTACATACAGATGTGTATATATACAGTCACCACTAGAGGGGGCTCCTCACATACAGATGTGTATATATATACACAATCACCACTAGAGGGAGCTCCTCACATACAGATGTGTATATATATACAGTCACCACTAGAGAGGGCTCCTCACATACAGATGTGTATATATATACACAATCACCACTAGAGGGAGCTCCTCACATACAGATGTGTATATATATACAGTCACCACTAGAGGGAGCTCCTCACATACAGATGTGTATATATATACACAGTCACCACTAGAGGGGGCTCCTCACATACAGATGTGTATATATATCCAGTCACCACTAGAGGGGGCTCCTCACATACAGATGTGTGTATATATACAGTCACCACTAGAGGGGGCTCCTCACATACAGATGTGTGTATATATACAGTCACCACTAGAGGGGGCTCCTCACATACAGATGTGTGTATATATACAGTCACCACTAGAGGGGGCTCCTCACATACAGATGTGTGTATATATACAGTCACCACTAGAGGGGGCTCCTCACATACAGATGTGTATATATACAGTCACCACTAGAGGGGGCTCCTCACATACAGATGTGTATATATACAGTCACTACTAAAGGGAGCTCCTCACATACAGATGTGTATATATATATATACAGTGACCACTAGAGGGGGCTCCTCACATACAGATGTGTGTATATATACAGTCACCACTAGAGGGGGCTCCTCACATACAGATGTGTGTATATATACAGTCACCACTAGAGGGGGCTCCTCACATACAGATGTGTATATATATCCAGTCACCACTAGAGGGGGGCTCCTCACATACAGATGTGTGTATATATACAGTCACCACTAGAGGGGGCTCCTCACATACAGATGTGTGTATATATACAGTCACCACTAGAGGGGGCTCCTCACATACAGATGTGTATATATACAGTCACCACTAGAGGGGGCTCCTCACATACAGATGTGTATATTTACAGTCACTACTAAAGGGAGCTCCTCACATACAGATGTGTATATATATATATACAGTGACCACTAGAGGGGGCTCCTCACATACAGATGTGTATATATACAGTCACCACTAGAGGGGGCTTCACACATACAGATGTGTATATATACAGTCACCACTAGAGGGGGCTCCTGACATACAGATGTGTATATACAGTCAACACTAGAGGGAGCTCCTCACATACAGATGTGTATTTACATACAGTCACCACTAGAGGGGGCTCCTCACATACAGATGTGTATATGTATACAGTCACCACTAGAGGGGGCTCCTCACATACAGATGTGTATATATACAGTCACCACTAGAGGGGGCTCCTCACATGCAGATGTGTATATATATACAGTCACCACTAGAGGGGGCTCCACACATACAGATGTGTATATATATACAGTCACCACTAGAGGGGACTCCTCGCATACAGATGTATATATATACAGTCACCACTAGAGGGGGCTCCTCACATACAGATGTGTGTATATATATATACAGTCACTACTAGAGGGGGCTCCTCACATACAGATGTGTATATATATACACAATCACCACTAGAGGGAGCTCCTCACATACAGATGTGTATATATATACAGTCACCACTAGAGGGAGCTCCTCACATACAGATGTATATATATATACAGTCACCACTAGAGGAGGCTCCTCACATACAGATGTGTATATACATACAGTCACCACTAGTGGGAGCTCCTCACATACAGATGTGTATATATATACACAGTCACCACTAGAGGGGGCTCCTCACATACAGATGTGTATATATATCCAGTCACCACTAGAGGGGGCTCCTCACATACAGATGTGTGTATATATACAGTCACCACTAGAGGGGGCTCCTCACATACAGATGTGTATATATACAGTCACCACTAGAGGGGGCTCCTCACATACAGATGTGTATATATACAGTCACCACTAGAGGGAGCTCCTCACATACAGATGTATATATATACAGTCACCACTAGAGGGGGCTCCTTACATACAGATGTGTATATATATACAGTCACCACTAGAGGGGGCTCCTCACATACAGATGTGTATATACTGTATATACAGTCACTACTAGAGGGGGCTCCTCACATACAGATGTGTATATATACAGTCACCACTAGAGGGGGCTCCTTACATACAGATGTGTATATATATACAGTCACCACTAGAGGGGGCTCCTCACATACAGATGTGTGTATATATATACAGTCACCACTAGATGGGGCTCCTCACATACAGATGTGTATATATATACAGTCACCACTAGAGGGGGCTCCTCACATACAGATGTGTGTATATATACAGTCACCACTAGAGGGGGCTCCTCACATACAGATGTGTGTATATATACAGTCACCACTAGAGGGGGCTCCTCACATACAGATGTGTATATATATACACAGTCACCACTAGAGGGGGCTCCTCACATACAGATGTGTATATATATCCAGTCACCACTAGAGGGGGCTCCTCACATACAGATGTGTGTATATATACAGTCACCACTAGAGGGGGCTCCTCACATACAGATGTGTGTATATATACAGTCACCACTAGAGGGGGCTCCTCACATACAGATGTGTATATATACAGTCACCACTAGAGGGAGCTCCTCACATACAGATGTATATATATACAGTCACCACTATAGGGGGCTCCTTACATACAGATGTGTATATATATACAGTCACCACTAGAGGGGGCTCCTCACATACAGATGTGTATATACTGTATATACAGTCACTACTAGAGGGGGCTCCTCACATACAGATGTGTATATATACAGTCACCACTAGAGGGGGCTCCTTACATACAGATGTGTATATATATACAGTCACCACTAGAGGGGGCTCCTCACATACAGATGTGTGTATATATATACAGTCACCACTAGATGGGGCTCCTCACATACAGATGTGTATATATATACAGTCACCACTAGAGGGGGCTCCTCGCATACAGATGTGTATATATACAGTGATATACAGTCATCACTAGAGGGGGCTCCACACATACAGATGTGTATATATATACAGTCACCACTAGAGGGGGCTCCTCATATACAGATGTGTATATATGTACAGTCACCACTAGAGGGGGCTCCTCACATACAGATGTGTATATACAGTCAACACTAGAGGGGGCTCCTCACATACAGATGTGTATATATACAGTCACCACTAGAGGGGGCTCCTCACATACAGATGTGTATATATACAGTCACCACTAGAGGGAGCTCCTCACATACAGATGTATATATATACAGTCACCACTAGAGGGGGCTCCTCACATACAGATGTGTATATACATACAGTCACCACTAGAGGGGGCTCCTCACATACAGATGTGTATATATATACAGTCACCACTAGAGGGGGCTCCTCACATACAGATGTGTATATTTATACAGTCACCACTAGAGGGGGCTCCTCACATACAGATGTGTACAGTTATGGCCAAAAGTATTGACACCCCTGCAATTCTGTCAGATAATACTCAGTTTCTTCCTGAAAATGATTGGAAACACAAATTCTTTGGTATTATTATCTTCATTTAATTTGTCTTAAATGAAAAAACACAAAAGAGAATGAAGCAAAAAGCAAAACATTGATCATTTCACACAAAACTCCAAAAATAGGCCAGACAAAAGTATTGGCACCCTCAGCCTAATACTTGGTTGCACAACCTTTAGCCAAAATAACGTCGACCAACCGCTTCCGGTAACCATCAATGAGCTTCTTACAATGCTCTGCTGGAATTTTAGACCATTCTTCTATGGCAAACTGCTCCAGGTCCCTGATATTAGAAGGGTGCCTTCTCCAAACTGCCATTTTTAGATCTCTCCACAGGTGTTCTATGGGATTCAGGTCTGGACTCATTGCTGGCCACCTTAGAAGTCTCCAGTGCTTTCTCTCAAACCATTTTCTAGTGCTTTTTGAAGTGTGTTTTGGGTCATTGTCCTGCTGGAAGACTCATGACCTCTGAGGGAGACCCAGCTTTCTCACACTGGGCCCTACATTATGCTGCATAATTTGTTGGTAGTCTTCAGACTTCATAATGCCATGCACACGGTCAAGCAGTCCAGTGCCAGAGGCAGCAAAGCAACCCCAAAACATCAGGGAACCTCCGCCATGTTTGACTGTAGGGACCGTGTTCTTTTCTTTGAATGCCTCTTTTTCTCCTGTAAACTCTATGTTGATGCCTTTGCCCAGAAAGTTCTACTTTTGTCTCATCTGACCAGAGAACATTCTTCCAAAACGTTTTAGGGTTTTTCAGGTAAGTTTTGGCAAACTCCAGCCTGGCTTTTTTATGTTTCTGGGTAAGAAGTGGGGTCTTCCTGGGTCTCCTACCATACAGTCCCTTTTCATTCAGACGCCGACGGATAGTTCGGGTTGACACTGTTGTACCCTCGGACTGCAGGGCAGCTTGAACTTGTTTGGATGTTAGTCGAGGTTCTTTATCCAACATCCGCACAATCTTGCGTTGAAATCTCTTGTCAATTGTTCTTTTCCGTCCACATCTAGGGAGGTTAGCCACAGTGCCATGGGCTTTACACTTCTTGATGACACTGCGCACGGTAGACACAGGAACATTCAGGTCTTTGGAGATGGACTTGTAGCCTTGAGATTGCTCATGCTTCCTCACAATTTGGTTTCTCAAGTCCTCAGACAGTTCTTTGGTCTTCTTTCTTTTCTCCATGCTCAATGTGGTACACACAAGGACACAGGACAGAGGTTGAGACAACTTTAATCCATGTCACCTGGCTGCAAGTGTGATTTAGTTATTGCCAACACCTGTTAGGTGCCACAGGTAAGTTACAGGTGCTGTTAATTACACAAATTACAGAAGCATCACATGATTTTTCGAACAGTGCCAATACTTTTGTCCACCCTCTTTTTTATGTTTGGTGTGGAATTATATCCAATTTGGCTTTAGGACAATTCTTTTTGTGTTTTTTCATTTAACACAAATTAAATGAAGATAATAATAACAAAGAATTTGTGTTTGCAATCATTTTCAGGAAGAAACTGAGTATTATCTGACAGAATTGCAGGGGTGTCAATACTTTTGGCCACAACTGTAGACTGAGCGTCTCCGCAGGATAAATTGACATGCTGTGGTCAGTAATGATGAGCTACATGTCCGGATACTCAGGGAAGCCGGAGACGTCCTTGCACACATAGTGGAGATGGGGTTTCATGAAATCATCCACTATGCTTTAACATCTGGACGCCGTGGATATACACAGCGTCCAACCCGCAGTGTTTACTGACTCTGGGAACATAGCGAGAGGAGGAGTGCGCTAATGTTACATCGCAGGGGTCACATATTCGGCTTGCTCCCTGTTCTGTAAAACGCCGGCCTGATGTCTCATCATCTGCTCTAATCTTTCATGTTTCTATCACAGGACAAAGCGCCCAGATTCCCGGCTTCAATATTCGAGGATTATTACCGCAAGACCTGGACAGATACTTCCGCTATAACGGCTCTCTCACTACTCCGCCATGCTTCCCTACTGTCAACTGGACTGTGTTCAACCAAACCATTCCTGTGTCTGCCAGACAGGTCAGAGTCTAATAGGCAAAATCTGATCCCTGACCTGAATGTGACCCCTGCCCTGAGCCTGATCCCTGCCCAGGACCTGATCCCTGCCCAGAGTCTGATCCCTGCCCAGAGTCTGATCCCTGCCCAGTGCCTGATCCCTGCCCGGAGCCTGATCCCTGCCCGGAGCCTGATCCCTGCCCAGAATCTGATCCCTGCCCAGAGCCTGATTCCTGCCAGAACCTGATTCCTGCCAGAACCTGATCCCTGCCCAGAGCCTGATCCCTGCTCAGAGCCTGATCCCTGCCCAGAATCTAATCCCTGCCCAGAGCCTGATCCCTGCCCAGAACCTGATCCCTGCCCAGAACCTGATCCCTGCCCAGAACCTGATCCCTGCTCAGAGCCTGATCCCTGCCTGGAGCCTGATCCCTGCCTGGAGCCTGATCCCTGCCCAGAGCCTGATCCCTGCCCAGAGCCTGAACCCTGCCCAGGACCTAATCCCTGCACAGAGCCTGATCCCTGCTCAGAACCTGATCCCTGCCCAGAGCTGATCCCTGCCCAGAACCTGATCCGTGTCTAGAGCCTGATCCCTGCCCAGAGTGTTGTGAATTCTCTCTCTGGCTTCCCTCTGGTAATTACTGAAGGTAGTGGAGCTGGTCAGATTGACAGAGGGGTTGCGAGTTCTCTTTCTGGGCTCCCTCTGGTGGTTACTGGAGGTAGTGGAGCTGATCTGATTGACAGAGGCTTGCCACCTCATAATGAGGAAGACGATTTGAGATCTGGGGTTTCTAATTGGGATTTAAGACAGCTGACTCCCTCTATCCCTGCTGGTGATTTTCTTCCTGTGCCTTCTGAGGTCTGATGTCTCCTGCTCTTTCCCTGTATGGTTCAGCTAAGTGTTCATTTGCTATTCTGTTTGCATTTGATCTGGTTTTGTCGATTTCAGTTTTGTGCGGGTCAGCTAGCTCCGGCTGGGGCTGTGCTGAATCACCGCCCATATGTTACTGCTTGTGCCAGTTTGTTTTGCCCCCTGTTATATTGGTCTCTTTTCGCTTTGCTTTCAGAATATACCAGAGTGCTGATATAGTGGGGTTGAAGTCGTGCGACTTCAGTGTTTTTGTGCATCAGACGTGTCTTTTCTTTCCTATCCTGTTTAGTCAGTTTGGGCCCCATCGTTTGCTCAGTCTATTTTTCTGCCTGCATTTGTGTTTTCATCTTGTCTCACCGACAATATATGTTTGGGGGCTGTCTATTCCTTTGGGGTCTACTCTGGGGCAGTTTAGATTTCCCCTTTTCTTGCTTTAGGCTTATTTAGTTCTCCGGCTGTGACGAGGCGTCTAGGATCATCGAAGGTACGCTCCACGGCTACTTCTAGTTGTGTGGATAGGATCAGGGGTCTGCATCCGCTTAGTTACCAACCTCTCTGGTTTTCTGTGACTTAGCCTGGGCCTGCAATCCTCCTCGGTGACCCATTCATAACACCAGAGCCTGATCCCTGCCCGGAGCCTGATCCCTGCCCAGAACCTGATCATGGCCTGGAGCCTGATCCCTGCTCAGAGCCTGATCCCTGCCCAGAGCTTGATCCCTGCCTGCAGTCTTATCCCTGCCGCTAATCTTTACAATGTGAATAACCACTTTTGAATCTTCCATTGCTTATTTATATGAATTAGGGCAGAATCTACAGCATTAGGCATCCAGTCAACAGGTAAAGATTGATGCAAAAGTACAGGTGTCCTGAATTAATTTGTTACTCTGTATGAAAAGCCCTATGTGTAGAGGATGTATGATAGGTGTGAGATGTGTGATGGCCGAGATGTAACGCATGATGGCTGATACATAATGTTTAATAACTAAAAGATGCAACATATGATAGCCATGACATATAGCGTAGGATTGATGAGCTGCACAATGTATGATGATGCTGAGTTGTAATGTATGATGGCTGCGAGATGTGTGATGACTCTGATGTATGATGGCTGTGAGATGTATGATGACTCTGTATGATGGCTGTGAGGTGTGTAATGACTCTGATGTATGATGGCTGTGAGATGTGTGATGACTGATGTATGATGGCTGTGAGATGTATGATGACTCTGATGTATGATGGCTGTGAGATGTGTAATGACTCTGATGTATGATGGCTGTGAGATGTGTGATGACTGATGTATGATGGCTGTGAGATGTGTGATGACTCTGATGTATGATGGCTGTGAGATGTATGATGACTCTGTATGATGGCTGCGAGATGTGTGATGACTCTGATGTATGATGGCTGTGAGATGTATGATGACTCTGTATGATGGCTGTGAGGTGTGTAATGACTCTGATGTATGATGGCTGTGAGATGTGTGATGACTGATGTATGATGGCTGTGAGATGTATGATGACTCTGATGTATGATGGCTGTGAGATGTGTAATGACTCTGATGTATGATGGCTGTGAGATGTGTGATGACTGATGTATGATGGCTGTGAGATGTGTGATGACTCTGATGTATGATGGCTGTGAGATGTGTGATGACTCTGATGTATGATGGCTGTGAGATGTGTGATGACTCTGATGTATGATGGCTGTGAGATGTGTAATGACTCTGATGTATGATGGCTGTGAGATGTGTGATGACTCTGATGTATGATGGCTGTGAGATGTGTAATGACTCTGATGTATGATGGCTGTGAGATGTGTGATGACTCTGATGTATGATGGCTGTGAGATGTGTGATGACTCTGATGTATGATGGCTGTGAGATGTGTGATGACTCTGATGTATGATGGCTGTGAGATGTGTGATGACTCTGATGTGACGAGGTAGATCGGAAGTGACGTGTGGTTTGGTTTCATGTATCACTGGGTGAATCGGACTAAATATGTGGTCCTGTATGAGCGGGTGTGACGTAAAACAGGTGGATTGGACATGACACATGGTGTGGTATGAGGTATTACTAGGTGAAGTGACGTGTGGAGTAGTATGATGTAAGACTTGATGTGTGGTGTATTATGGTGTATGATGGGGTTAATCAGATGTGATATGGGGTGAGGTGTGATGTATCGGACATGACATGGGATGTAAGACGGGGTGGATTGGAAGTAACATGTGGCGAGGTTTGATGCGTGATGAGGTGAATCATACATGACACATGGGATGGTGTAATGCATGACAGGGTTGATCGTACATAATACATGGTTCAGTATGATGTATAACAGGGTGGGTCAGACATGACGTACCGTGGGGTGGATGGGATGTGATATGTGGTGCGGCATGTCATATGGAGGGGTGGATCAGCATGACATCTGGAGCAGTATGACCTATAAACGGAAACACATGTGATGTGTGATACGGTATGATGGGTGCATAGGACCTAACTTGTGGTGCAGAATGATGCATGGCGGGTGGATCGGATATGATGGGTTGTGCAGTAGGTTACATAATGGGTGGATTGGACGTGACATGTGGTCCGGTATGATGAGTGGATTTGACATGATGTGTGGTGTGGTATAGCGTATGACGAGTGGATTGGATGCGAGTTATTATTATTATGCATTTATATAGCGCCATTTATTCCATGGCGCTTTACATGTGAAAAGGGGAAATATAGACAAGTATAATAAACGTGTAAGACAAGGGACACACAAGTACATAAGAAGAGGGGACCCTGCCCGCGAGGGCTCACAGTCTACAGGGATGGGTGAGGATACACTAGTGTAGGAGGACGGGCCTCCGCCGAGTACCCGAGCCGGAACTGAGGGGATCGTCTTCCAGGTTCCTGGGGTATCTGTTTCCAGGGAGCAGAACTAGGGGATGGACTGCTGAGACTGACAGGGCAGTTGGGGGATGAGTCCAGAGAAGAGGGGCGGAGAGAGCCGGACTATGTGGGTCAGCAGATCGAGGGAGAAGGAGGTGGAGACTTGGGGAGGACCAGAGAGTGAGAGCCACGAGCAGCTACCAGAGAGGAGGACAGCAACAGGAGGGAGACTTTCGGTGGACCGCAGGGAGACGGCGCCAAGCTAACCATCCAAAGAAGACTGCTGCCTCACTCCAGCTCGCGGCTGCGGCCTCCTCGCTGCTGCCCGCAGCCACCGTCGCTTCACTCCCGACCACGGTGGTAACCCCTCCTTTGCCGCCCGCAGCTGCCACCGCCGCCCTCCAGTCCGCGGTAGAGACTGGGCCTGTGCCCACTGTGCCCACTGCGGATCCCACTGCGGCCACCATTAAACTGGAGTGCTCCGGGCTGGGGGGACGCCGCTCGGAGCCAGAAGCCATGACACGGGGTGGTAGAAGATCTGGTCACAAAGTGTCCAGTGGTATGGGCAGAAGTCGAGGGCCGTGCCGAACGGTGCCTAGTGGACACGGGGTCGCAAGTAACGACCATGCCTGCAACTTACTTTTGGCAGCATTTCCCTGAGGCAGTGAGACCCCAGTGGGGACCCATGATAAAACTGGTAGCTGCCAATCAATTACCGGTCCCTGTCACCGGGGTGGTTTGGGTGCAGATGACACTGCGTGGCAAATCCCTCAGATGCCGGGGAGTGGTCCTGACTCAAGGAAAAACCAATGACAAACGTCCAGTTATCCTGGGCATGAACATCCTGCGGGAGTTTGGCAATTTACTCCTCAATAACCCCACGCAAGAGACTCTGAACCTGTGGGGTTCCTGCACGCCCCAAGGGCAGGTCTTCCAGCAGTTGGTGCAGGAGGCGCGAGTTCTCCAGGACTGCTAGGAGGGCGAGGCACTGGGCAAAGTCATTGCACCAGCGGCTCCCCCGCTCTTACTGCTCCCCGGGCAGACAGTGGTGGCCCTGCCCATTCGGGCACCCAATGCCTTTGGAGGGCGTGGAGATGCAGGTGGAGCCATGCTACTTGGAACGCCTGCCTCCTGGCATACTGGTGGCCCGCTCCCTGGCCACTGTGCAGAGAGGGACCGTCCAGGTGTGCTGTGTCAACCTAGAAGACCAAGACATCGTCTTAAGGCCCCGGGTCGAGATGGCCAAGCTGGTGAGGCCGTTGGAAGAGGTGCTGCCAGCCCCCACGGTCCAACTGAAGGTGCAACCCGAGGACCCTTGGGCAGTGACTATTCGAACTCTGCAGGCTGCCGAGTCCTCGACTCAGGAAAAGGGCCGAAACATCCTGGAAAGAATGCGGGCTGAACTCTCTGGCCTGGCTCCCGCCCAACTTCTCCAGGTAGAAACACTACTAGGACAGTATCACGGGGTATTCGCTAGCCACGAGGATGATTTTGGATGCACCACAGCCATCATGCACGGAATTTCCATGGCAGGAACGGCCCCCATACGGGAACGATACAGACAAATTTCCCCACAACTATACCAGGAGGTAAAAACTTTACTGGCCCAAATGCTGCGGAAGGGGGTCATATGAGAGAGCCAGAGCCCCTGGGCGGCTCCCATCGTGTTGGTCCGCAAAAAGGATGGCACCCTGCTGTTCTGCGTGGACTATAGAAGGCTGAATGCCTGTACCATCAAAGACTCGTACCCGTTGCCTCGTATAGAAGAATCCCTGTCCACCTTGGGGAAGGCAAAGTACTTTTCAACGTTAGATCTGGCTAGCGGGTATTGGCAGGTGCCGATGTCGGAAGAAGACAGGGCTAAGACTGCATTCATTCTTCCTATGGGACTGTTAGAGTTCAATCGAATGCCGTTCGGGCTGGCCAATGCCGCGGGGACCTTCCAGCGGCTGATGGAGCGGTGTCTGGGGGATCTCAACTTTGAGGCCACGCTGATATACCTGGATGACATAATCATCTATGCCGCCACGTTTGAGAACCACCTGCGTCGGTTGGGGCAGGTGCTCAGCCGGCTGCAGAAGTACGGGTTGAAGTTGAAGCCCCAGAAATGCCACCTGTTTAGCACCCAGATTGAATATCTGTGACATATCGTCTCTGCCTCCTCACTGTTGCCCGCAGCCACCGCTGCTTCACTCCCGATCATGGTCGTGACCCCTCCTTTGCCGCCCGCAGCTGCCACCGCCCCGCTCCAGTCCGCGGTAGAGTCTGAGACTGTGCCCACAGCGGATCCTCCAGTGCGGCCTCAGACTGCGCCTGTGGCCTATTAACCACCACTTATCACCGCCGCTGCCAGTCCCTGTCAGGGAGTTGCGGCCTCCACTCTCCCACTCCCAGGAGGTATCCCGCTGCCTCCACTGGGGAACATCCTGCCAAAGAACTCTCCGCAGACCTGTTGTGCCCCTGCTTCGCCTAGGCGTCGGAACGCCCGAAGACTACGCCAGATCTTCAGTGGCTGGGCCCAGTGACTGCGACGCAGACACACCGTAGAACAGAACGCCGAGGGACGTCAGGACGGATAAGTGATACATAGTGACTAAGGACCCGTAGTCGGCCATTCCGCGGCCATATAGTGACAGGTCTTTGCCGGATTAGTCGTGTTCTCCCAATTCTTGTTTATGTGTATTGGTTCCCTGCGAGGACAACTACTGTTATTCCGTTGGTTGCTTAACATTAACCCTAACGGCATTTATCTACAAAAGTTAACGTTTAAAGACATATCTGTCTCGCGTCTCTTCTCTGCATCCTGCGTACCTGCTATTATCACACTAGGAGAGGGTAGAGCAGGTCGTGCGGTGGTTCAGTAGACCGAGGATCATTGCAGTAATGTTACTGGTCAAGCGTCGTTCCAATACGGTGTCCCGTACTCCATGTGCGGTCTAACCAGAGACTTGTACAGAGGCAGTATAATGCTCTCATCATGTGTATCCAGACCTCTTTTAATGCACCCCATGAGCCTGTTTCCCTTGGCAGCCGCTGCCTGGCACTGGCTGCTCCAGGTAAGTTTATCATTAACTAGGATCCCCAAGTCCTTCTCCATGTCAGATTTACCCAGTGGTTTCCCGTTCAGTGTGTAATGGTGATATTGATTCCTTTTTCCCATGTGTTACCTTACATTTATGATTGCTACACCCCATCTGCCACCTTCCGGCCCAAGTTCCCAACTTATCCAGATCCATCTGTAGCAGAATACTATCTTCTCTTGTATTGACTGCTTTACATAGTTTTGTGTCATCTGCAAATATCGATATTTTACTGTGCAAACCTTCTACCAGATCGTTAATAAATATGTTGAAGAGAAGAGGTCCCAACACCGACCCCTGCAGTCCCCACTGGTCACAAGTGTAGGGAAGGTGACCTGACGGACGGACTGACTGGTCAGATTTCAAAAGGGAAAACAGCTAGGAAAGTGTAGGAGACGTGCAGTACCTTGAACGGATATTAGAGGGCGGGGAGGAGTGTGAGCATAGGACTTGACATCAGCTTAGGGCTAAGAAACCGTTGGTCATGGGGGCGGAGTTATAGGGAACCGGGAAAGCTATAAATTTGACAGGAGGGTTCCAGAAAGTTCCAGTCCCCAGGGGGAACTCAAGTGACGAGGAGACTGTGACAGTTGCTGCACTGTGAGGAAAACCCAACCAGGGGGACTGAGGAGAAAGGAAGTCAGGGGGGTGGTCCTGACACAAAGTACCGCAGTATAGAAGAGGCTCCGGGTGTGGGACACCGTATTGGAACGACGCTTGACCAGTAACATTACTGTTGGTGTATAGGCCTAAGGCAGCCACAGTGACGACGCTGTCAGAGCGTCACTGAGTGTAAAGGGGACGGTACGTAAATATACATCCTTGGAGAAAGTGTGTCACCCTGTGTTCTGTAACCGGAGAACTGTGAAGAAAAGTGCGGTGTGCTGTGAGGCCGTCTGGCGGACGGCGAGAGAAAGAATAAACTTGGACCTGTTGCACCCGAAACTTGCCTCCATCTTGTGTCTGTACGTTACTGCGCGGTATACAGAGAGACCACCCCCCAGCCCGGCCCACCGACCCTACACTTGGCATAGTTGGCAGGATCAACGCCGCTAATACACTATCTTCTGCGGCAGGCCTGCCTCTGAGGAGTGGGAACGGACTTAGACTGCACTGTGTGGATTACAAACACCTGTGGATTACAAATTACCAACCTGTGGATTACAAATTGGGAGTGCTGTGGCGTACCTGCATTGCCAGCAGAGGGTACCAGGTCCGGAGCAAGATGGCGGCGCTGCTTCAGCGCAGAGGGGAGATCCAGGTGTTTGCCGTTGTCTCAAATGGACTGAGGCCCCCTCCTACGTACTCTTGGGGACGACGATATGTACCAGGAGGCCGCCACTCCCATAGACTGGACCCTGACAAGTGGGTTGAAAGGCCTGCCGTCGCCCCACCCAGCAGAGGGAGTGGCACAGAGGAAAAGATTGTCTGCAGCTGTTTGGCGCCATTTGATTGCTGCCCACTGGACGGGATGCGACGCTGCGGTTGTAGAGGCATCGGCCGCCTGGAGTGGCGATGACGGCGGGAGGTCGAGCTCCACCAGAAGATCTATACCTCGGAGTCACGAACAGCCAGTCTGGTCTCGGGTGGAGGAGCGGAGCCATGGCGGATCCCCGGGGAGCGGCCGCCCAAGATACCAGCAGAGAGCCCCTCCGCGGAATCTCTGGGCCTGGAGGCAAGCCTCACCGGTTGGTGGAGTGAAGAGCGGAGACTCCAGGAGCAGTCGCGGGAAGATGTGATGGAGACCGCGACGCCGGGGAAGATGAGAGTTCCCCCGGCTCTGCCAGCGGCTCCGCAAGCGGCCCCCACCACTCAGCCGCAGCACGCGGCCTCCTGTGATCCCGAAAGGCTGGCCAAGGAAAACCCCACTGTTTATGCGGAGCTGAGTGGGCCCTCCACTCCCAGCCCCGAGTCACCCCTCCCGGTGACGCCACGCCCGGTGTCGCTGGTGCGGAGCCTGTTTCCAGAAGACGCTGTTGCGTCCCCCCTGCAAGTGGTGACATCCTCCCTGAAACCAGTTGTTACTCCGGTTATGACGGCTCCGGCTGAAGCTCCGGATGCAGCCCACCCTGCGGCCGCGGTTATGCCGGCATTGGAGCTGGCTGCGGCCTATTTGTCAGGCCCTGTGGCCCAACATCCGGAAAACCTGTCTGCCCCTATCCGCCACCCGGCCCCAGCGGCTGCTGGGCTGCAGACATCACCATCCGCCTCTGCCCTGTTTTTGTCCCCGGCTAAGTCCCGCACACCGGACTCCCGGGCTCACACTGGACCCTCCGTTTGGGTCGCAGAAGTGGTGAAAAAGAGGAAAGCCAGGGAGCAGGAAGTATGGAACCTGCTTCATGCAATGGGGGAGGCTGGCATGGCGGCGACACGATCTATGGGACGGCTCGTGTATACGAATATACCCAGGTGGTATGGGTTCATACGCGATCTGGCTACTGGGCCAGAAGGTTTATCTTAATGTGGCCTCTATTCGTCACGGCCAGGCTCTACACGTGGGGGACTTGGTGTCATACTACAAAGAGTACTGTCCCCACGGCTACTGCGCGGTAGCTGTGATTGCTGAGTCCGAAGGTCACGAGCCCCCGTAGAAAGAACTCACAGGACACTCCTTACATCCCGGGAGATCCACGGCTGTGGGGCCCCTCGCTGCCGGCCACTAGGAGGTGGCTTGAACTTTCGAAATTTCGTTGCGCCGTTGTGCAAATCACAAGGACAGTTTGCGTCCAAGTTAATGAAAAAAAAAAGTTTAATATAAAAATTGAAATTTTTTTGTGTGCTAAGCCTGACAAAAGCGGGGATGTAAGGAGAGAGGGGGTGTCCATGTTAAAGGAAGGGGAAGAAGGAGAAAATCTGCTATGTTTATGTTATTTATATGTTGGTTTTAACAAGCAATAGTAAAAAGAAAAAAAATGTAAGAAAATGGGGAACTTGTGATATTATAGAGTTGTTCTGATGTATGATATGCACAAGAAAATGCGACAGGTCCGGGTAAGGGAAGGTCTGTGTGACCAAAGGAAGTGTGAGACCGAAGGGGTCTCTGAGTTGAGAGGGTCTGGGAGACTGGGACGCCGACCATGACTGGTAATTAAGAGAAAGACAAAGAAATGGAAGATGTGAAGCAGACAGTAGTCCTAGGTCAGGTCCCAGACACCACGGACACCCCAGGAAGAAGAAGGCGGGCGCCGGTGATGATCTGGTAGGTGTAAGGCCTCAATCATGGCGTACCGGATTGTGAAAAGTGACAGAGGGAAGAGTAGGAGAGTAAGACGGTGAGAGAAAGAATAAACTTGGACCTGTTGCACCCGAAACTTGCCTCCAGCTTGTGTCTGTACGTTACTGCGCGGTATACAGAGCGACCACCCCCCCCCAGCCCGGCCCACCGACCCTACACAGCGACCCAGTTAGAGAATATCCCATTTATAACCCCCCTCTGCTTTCTATCACTCAGCCAGTTACTTACCCAGTTACACACATTCTCCCCCAGACCCGGCATTCTCATTGTGTGTACCAACCTCTTGTGTGGCACGGGATCAAACGCTTTGGAAAATTCAAGATCTACCACGTCCAATGACTCACCTTGGTCCAGTCTATAGCTGACCTCTTCATAAAAGCTGATTAGATTGGTGTGACAGGAGCGATTCCTCATAACCCCATGCTGATATGGCGTTACACAGTTATTCTCAGTGAGATCATCCAGAATATCATCCCTCAGAAACCCTTCACATATCTCACCAACAATAGAGGGTAGACTCACTGGCCTATAATTTCCAGGTCACTTTTAGAGCCTTTTTTGAATATTGGTACCACATTTGCTTTGCGCCAGTCCTGTGGAACAGACCCCGTCACTATAGAGTCTCTAAATATAAGAACTAATGGCTTGTCTATTACATTCCTTAGTTCTCTTAGTACTCGTGGGTGTATGCCATCCGGACCCGGAGAGTTATCTATTGTAATCTTATGTAGCCGGTTTCGCCCCTCTTCTTGGGTTAGATTGGTGACCCTTAATATCGGGTTTTCTTTGTCTCTCGGCATTTCATTTTCCACCGTGAATACCGTGGAGAAGAAGGTGTTTATTATATTCGCTTTTTCCTCGTCATCTACAACCATTCTTCCCTCACAGTTTTATAAGGCTCCTACACTGTCACTTATGATTCTGATACTATTGATATAGGTGAAGAACAGCTTGGGATTAGTGTTACTCTCCTTAGCAATGTGATTCTCTGTTTCCTTTTTGGCAGCTTTAATTATTTTTTTAGATAAAGAATTTTTCTCCCTATTTTCTTCACGTGATGTGTGGTGCGGTATAGTGTATGACGGGGGTTCAGATGTGACGTGTGGTGCGGTATAGTGTATGACGGTGGATCAGATGTGACGTGTGGTGCGGTATAGTGTATGACGGGGGTTCAGATGTGATGTGTGGTGCGGTATAGTGTATGATGGTGGATCAGATGTGACGTGTGGTGCGGTATAGTGTATGACAGGTGTTCAGATGTGACGTGTGGTGCAGTATAGTGTATGACGGTGGATCAGATGTGACATGTGGTGCGGTATAGTGTATGACGGTGGATCAGATGTGATGTGTGGTGCAGTATAGTGTATGACGGTGGATCAGATGTGATGTGTGGTGCGGTATAGTGTATGATGGTGGATCAGATGTGACGTGTGGTGCGGTATAGTGTATGACGGTGGATCAGATGTGATGTGTGGTGCAGTATAGTGTATGACGGTGGATCAGATGTGACGTGTGGTGCGGTATAGTGTATGACGGGGGTTCAGATGTGATGTGTGGTGCAGTATAGTGTATGACGGTGGATCAGATGTGATGTGTGGTGCGGTATAGTGTATGATGGTGGATCAGATGTGACGTGTGGTGCGGTATACTGTATGACGGGGGTTCAGATGTGACGTGTGGTGCGGTATAGTGTATGATGGGGGTTCAGATGTGACGTGTGGTGCGGTATACTGTATGACGGGGGTTCAGATGTGACGTGTGGTGCGGTATAGTGTATGACAGGTGTTCAGATGTGACGTGTGGTGCGGTATGTGTATGACAGTGGATCGGACGTGATGTGTGGGGTGGATACAGTGTATGACGGTGAATTGGTGTGACGTGTGGTGCGGTATAGTGTATGACAGGTGTTCAGATGTGACGTGTGGTGCGGTATACTGTATGACGGGGGTTCAGATGTGACGTGTGGTGCGGTATACTGTATGACGGGGGTTCAGATGTGACGTGTGGTGCGGTATAGTGTATGACAGGTGTTCAGATGTGACGTGTGGTGCGGTATGTGTATGACAGTGGATCGGACGTGATGTGTGGGGTGGATACAGTGTATGACGGTGAATTGGTGTGATGTGTGGTGCGGTATAGTGTATGACAGGTGTTCAGATGTGACGTGTGGTGCGGTATACTGTATGACGGGGGTTCAGATGTGACGTGTGGTGCGGTATACTGTATGACGGGGGTTCAGATGTGACGTGTGGTGCGGTATAGTGTATTACGGTGGATCAGATGTGATGTGTGGTGCAGTATAGTGTATGACGGGGGTTCAGATGTGATGTGTGGTGCGGTATAGTGTATGACGGGGGTTCAGATGTGATGTGTGGTGCAGTATAGTGTATGACGGTGGATCAGATGTGATGTGTGGTGCGGTATAGTGTATGACGGGGGTTCAGATGTGATGTGTGGTGCAGTATAGTGTATGACGGGGGTTCAGATGTGACGTGTGGTGCGGTATACTGTATGACGGGGGTTCAGATGTGACGTGTGGTGCGGTATAGTGTATGATGGGGGTTCAGATGTGACGTGTGGTGCGGTATAGTGTATGACGGGGGTTCAGATGTGATGTGTGGTGCAGTATAGTGTATGACGGGGGTTCAGATGTGATGTGTGGTGCAGTATAGTGTATGACGGTGGATCAGATGTGATGTGTGGTGCGGTATAGTGTATGACGGGGGTTCAGATGTGATGTGTGGTGCGGTATACTGTATGACGGGGGTTCAGATGTGACGTGTGGTGCGGTATAGTGTATGATGGGGGTTCAGATGTGACGTGTGGTGCGGTATAGTGTATGATGGGGGTTCAGATGTGATGTGTGGGGTGGATACAGTGTATGACGGTGGATCGGATGTGACGTGTGGTGCGGTATAGTGTATGACAGGTGTTCAGATGTGATGTGTGGGGTGGATACAGTGTATGACGTGGATTGGATGTGACGTGTGGTGCGGTATAGTGTATGATGGGAGTTCAGATGTGATGTGTGGTGCGGTATAGTGTATGACGGTGGTTCAGATGTGATGTGTGGTGCGGTATAGTGTATGACGGGGGTTCAGATGTGATGTGTGGTGCGGTATAGTGTATGACGGGGGTTCAGATGTGATGTGTGGTGCAGTATAGTGTATGACGGGGGTTCAGATGTGATGTGTGGGGTGGATATAGCGTATGACGGTGGATTGGACGTGACGTGTGGTACGGTATAGTGTATGATGGGGGTTCAGACGTGATGTGTGGTGCGGTATAGTGTATGACAGGTGTTCAGATGTGATGTGTGGGGTGGATACAGTGTATGACAGTGGATCGGATGTGATGTCTGGTGCGTTATAGTGTATGATGGGGGTTCAGATGTGATGTGTGGGGTGGATATAGTGTATGACGGTGGATTGGACATGACGTGTGGTGCGATATAGCGTATGACAGTGGATCGGACGTGATGTGTGGTGCGTAGTGCGGTATAGTGCATGACGGGCGTTCAGATGAGATGTGTGGTGCGAACTGCAATATAG
Source organism: Dendrobates tinctorius (assembly GCF_039654945.1). Classification (NCBI taxonomy): domain Eukaryota; kingdom Metazoa; phylum Chordata; class Amphibia; order Anura; family Dendrobatidae; genus Dendrobates; species Dendrobates tinctorius. The sequence goes on along the minus strand of NW_027362019.1, from coordinate 1,696,117 downwards.
TGTATGACGGTGGATCAGACGTGATGTGTGGTGCGGTATAGTGTATGACAGGCGTTCAGATGTGTTGTGGGAGGTGGATATAGTGTATGACAGTGGATCGGATGTGACGTGTGGTGCGGTATAGTGTATGACGGTGGATCAGACGTGATGTGTGGGGTGGATATAGTGTATGACGGTGGATCGGACGTGATGTGTGGTGCGGTATAGTGTATGACAGGCGTTCAGATGTGATGTGTGGGGTGGATATAGTGTATGACGGTGGATCGGACGTGACTTGTGGTGCGATATAGCGTATGACAGTGGATTGGACGTGATGTGTGGTGCGTAGTGCGGTATAGTGCATGACGGGTGTTCAGATGAGATGTGTGGGGTGGATATAGTGTATGATGGGGGTTCAGACGTGATGTGTGGTGCGGTATAGTGTATGACAGGTGTTCAGATGTGATGTGTGGTGCGGTATAGTGCATGACGGGGGTTCAGATGTGACGTGTGGTGCGGTATAGTGTATGACGGGGGTTCAGATGTGATGTGTGGGGTGGATACAGTGTATGACGTGGATCGGATGTGATGTGTGGTGCGGTATAGTGCATGACGGGGGTTCAGATGTGATGTGTGGTGCGGTATAGTGTATGACAGGTGTTCAGATGTGATGTGTGGTGCAGTATAGTGCATGACGGGGGTTCAGATGTGACGTGTGGTGCGGTATAGTGCATGACAGTGATTCAGATGTGATGTGTGGTGCGGTATAGTGTATGACGGTGGATCGGATGTGATGTGTGGTGCGGTATAGTGCATGACGGGGGTTCAGATGTGATGTGTGGTGCGGTATAGTGTATGATGGGGGTTCAGATGTGATGTGTGGTGCGGTATAGAGTATGATGGAGGTTCAGATGTGATGTGTGGTGCAGTATAGTGTATGACGGGGGTTCAGATGAGATGTGTGGGGTGGATACAGTGTATGACGGTGGATCGGATGTGACGTGTGGTGCGGTATAGTGTATGATGAGGGGTTCGGATGTGATGTGTGGTGCGGTATAGTGTATGACGGGGGTTCAGATGTGATGTGTGGGGTGGATACAGTGTATGACGGTGGATCGGATGTGACGTGTGGTGCGGTATAGTGTATGATGGGGGTTCAGACGTGATGTGTGGTGCGGTATAGTGTATGACAGGTGTTCAGATGTGATGTGTGGGGTGGATACAGTGTATGACGGTGGATCGGATGTGATGTGTGGTGCAGTATAGTGTATGACGGGGGTTCAGATGTGATGTGTGGGGTGGATATAGCGTATGACGGTGGATTGGACGTGACGTGTGGTACGGTATAGTGTATGATGGGGGTTCAGACGTGATGTGTGGTGCGGTATAGTGTATGACAGGTGTTCAGATGTGATGTGTGGGGTGGATACAGTGTATGACGGTGGATCGGATGTGATGTCTGGTGCGTTATAGTGTATGATGGGGGTTCAGATGTGATGTGTGGGGTGGATATAGTGTATGACGGTGGATTGGACATGACGTGTGGTGCGATATAGCGTATGACAGTGGATCGGACGTGATGTGTGGTGCGTAGTGCGGTATAGTGCATGACGGGCGTTCAGATGAGATGTGTGGTGCGAACTGCAATATAGTGTATGACGGTGGATCAGACGTGATGTGTGGTGCGGTATAGTGTATGACAGGCGTTCAGATGTGTTGTGGGAGGTGGATATAGTGTATGACAGTGGATCGGATGTGAAGTGTGGTGAGGTATAGTGTATGACGGTGGATCAGACGTGATGTGTGGGGTGGATATAGTGTATGACGGTGGATCGGACGTGATGTGTGGTGCGGTATAGTGTATGACAGGCGTTCAGATGTGATGTGTGGGGTGGATATAGTGTATGACGGTGGATCGGACGTGACTTGTGGTGCGATATAGCGTATGACAGTGGATTGGACGTGATGTGTGGTGCGTAGTGCGGTATAGTGCATGACGGGTGTTCAGATGAGATGTGTGGGGTGGATATAGTGTATGATGGGGGTTCAGACGTGATGTGTGGTGCGGTATAGTGTATGACAGGTGTTCAGATGTGATGTGTGGTGCGGTATAGTGCATGACGGGGGTTCAGATGTGACGTGTGGTGCGGTATAGTGTATGACGGGGGTTCAGATGTGATGTGTGGGGTGGATACAGTGTATGACGTGGATCGGATGTGATGTGTGGTGCGGTATAGTGCATGACGGGGGTTCAGATGTGATGTGTGGTGCGGTATAGTGTATGACAGGTGTTCAGATGTGATGTGTGGTGCAGTATAGTGCATGACGGGGGTTCAGATGTGACGTGTGGTGCGGTATAGTGCATGACAGTGATTCAGATGTGATGTGTGGTGCGGTATAGTGTATGACGGTGGATCGGATGTGATGTGTGGTGCGGTATAGTGCATGACGGGGGTTCAGATGTGATGTGTGGTGCGGTATAGTGTATGATGGGGGTTCAGATGTGATGTGTGGTGCGGTATAGAGTATGATGGAGGTTCAGATGTGATGTGTGGTGCAGTATAGTGTATGACGGGGGTTCAGATGAGATGTGTGGGGTGGATACAGTGTATGACGGTGGATCGGATGTGACGTGTGGTGCGGTATAGTGTATGATGAGGGGTTCGGATGTGATGTGTGGTGCGGTATAGTGTATGACGGGGGTTCAGATGTGATGTGTGGGGTGGATACAGTGTATGACGGTGGATCGGATGTGACGTGTGGTGCGGTATAGTGTATGATGGGGGTTCAGATGTGACGTGTGGTGCGGTATAGTGTATGACGGTGGATCGGACGTGATGTGTGGTGCGTAGTGCGGTATAGTGTATGACGGGCGTTCAGATGTGATGTGTGGGGTGGATATAGTGTATGACAGTGGATCGGATGTGTTGTGTGGTGTGGTATAGTGTATGATGGGGGTTCAGATGTGATGTGTGGTGCGGTATAGTGTATGATGGGGGTTCAGATGTGATGTGTGGTGCGGTATAGTGTATGATGGGGGTTCAGATGTGATGTGTGGTGCGGTATAGTGTATGACGGGGGTTGAGATGTGATGTGTGGGGTGGATATAGCGTATGACGGTGGATCGGACGTGATGTGTGAGGTGGATACAGTGTATGACGGTGGATCGGATGTGACGTGTGGTGCGGTATAGTGTATGATGGGGGTTCAGATGTGATGTGTGGTGCGGTATAGTGTATGATGGGGGTTCAGATGTGATGTGTGGTGCGGTATAGTGTATGATGGGGGTTCAGATGTGATGTGTGGTGCGGTATAGTGTATGACAGGCGTTCGGATGTGATGTGTGGGGTGGATATAGTGTATGACGGTGGATCAGACGTGTGGTGCGGTATAGTGTATGACAGGCGTACAGATGTGATGTGTGGGGTGGATATAGTGTATGACGGTGGATCGGATGTGATGTGTTGTGCGGTATAGTGTATGACAGGTGTTCGGATGTGATGTGTGGGGTGGATATAGTGTATGACGGTGGATCGGATGTGATGTGTGGTGAGGTATAGTGTATGACAGGCGTACAGATGTGATGTGTGGGGTGGATATAGCATATGACGGTGGATCGGATGTGACGTGTGGTGCGGTATAGTGTATGACGGTGGATCAGACTTGTGGTGCGGTATAGTGTATGACAGGCGTTCGGATGTGATGTGTGAGGTGGATATAGTGGATCGGACGTGATGTGTGGTGCGTAGTGCGGTATAGAGTATGACGGGGGTTCAGATGTGATGTGTGATGTGGATATAGTGTATGACGGTGGATCGGACGTGATGTGTGGTGCGGTATAGTGTATGACAGGCGTTCGGATGTGATGTGTGGGGTGGATATAGTGTATGATGGTGGATCGGATGTGATGTGTGGTGCGGTATAGTGTATGACGATGGATCGGATGTGACGTGTGGTGCGGTATAGTGTATGACAGGCGTTCGGATGTGATGTGTGGGGTGGATATAGTGTATGATGGTGGATCGGATGTGATGTGTGGTGCGGTATAGTGTATGACAGGCGTTCGGATGTGATGTGTGTGGTGCGGTATAGAGTATGACGGTGGATCGGATGTGATGTGTGGTGCGGTATAGAGTATGACGGTGGATCGGATGTGATGTGTGGTGCGGTATAGTGTATGACAGGCGTTCGGATGTGATGTGTGGTGCGGTATAGAGTATGACGGTGGATCAGACGTGTGGTGCGGTATAGTGTATGACAGGCGTTCGGATGTGATGTGTGAGGTGGATACAGTGTATGACGGTGGATTGGGTGTGATGTGTCGTGCGGTATAGTGTATGACAGGCGTACAGATGTGATGTGTGAGGTGGATATAGTGGATCGGACGTGATGTGTGGTGCGTAGTGCGGTATAGTGTATGACAGGTGTTCGGATGTGATGTGTGGGGTGGATATAGTGTATGATGGTGGATCGGATGTGACGTGTGGTGCGGTATAGTGTATGACGGTGGATCAGACGTGTGGTGCGGTATAGTGTATGACAGGCGTTCGGATGTGATGTGTGAGGTGGATATAGTGTATGATGGTGCATCGGATGTGATGTGTGGTGCGGTATAGTGTATGACAGGCGTTCGGGTGTGATGTGTGTGGTGCGGTATAGAGTATGACGGTGGATCGGATGTGATGTGTGGTGCGGTATAGAGTATGACGGTGGATCGGATGTGATGTGTGTGGTGCGGTATAGAGTATGACGGTGGATCGGATGTGATGTGTGGTGCGGTATAGTGTATGACAGGCGTTCAGATGTGATGTGTGTGGTGCGGTATAGAGTATGACGGTGGATCGGATGTGATGTGTGGTGCGGTATAGTGTATGACAGGCGTTCGGATGTGATGTGTGAGGTGGATATAGTGTATGACGGTGGATTGGGTGTGATGTGTGGGGTGGATATAGTGTATGATGGTGGATCGGATGTGACGTGTGGTGCGGTATAGTGTATGACAGGCGTTCGGATGTGATGTGTGAGGTGGATATAGTGTATGACGGTGGATCGGATGTGATGTGTGGGGTGGATATAGTGTATGATGGTGGATCGGATGTGACGTGTGGTGCGGTATAGTGTATGACAGGCGTTCAGATGTGATGTGTGTGGTGCGGTATAGAGTATGACGGTGGATCGGATGTGATGTGTGGTGCGGTATAGTGTATGACAGGCGTTCGGATGTGATGTGTGAGGTGGATATAGTGTATGACGGTGGATTGGGTGTGATGTGTCGTGCGGTATAGTGTATGACAGGCGTACAGATGTGATGTGTGAGGTGGATATAGTGGATCGGACGTGATGTGTGGTGCGTAGTGCGGTATAGTGTATGACAGGTGTTCGGATGTGATGTGTGGTGCGTTATAGTGTATGATGGGGGTTCAGATGTGATGTCTGGTGCGTTATAGTGTATGATGGGGGTTCAGATGTGATTTGTGGGGTGGATATAGTGTATGACAGTGGATCGGACGTGATGTGTGGTGCGAACTGCAATATAGTGTATGACGGTGGATCAGACGTGATGTGTGGTGCGGTATAGTGTATGACAGGCGTTCAGATGTGTTGTGTGAGGTGGATATAGTGTATGACAGTGGATCGGATGTGACGTGGGGTGGATATAGTGTATGACGGTGGATCGGACGTGATGTGTGGTGCGGTATAGTGTATGACAGGCGTTCAGATGTGATGTGTGGGGTGGATATAGTGTATGACAGTGGATCGGATGTGACTTGTGGTGCGATATAGCATATAACAGTGGATCGGACGTGATGTGTGGTGCGTAGTGCGGTATAGTGTATGACGGAGGTTCAGATGTGATGTGGATACAGTGTATGACGGTGGATTGGATGTGATGTGTGGTGCGGTATAGTGTATGATGGGGGTTCAGACGTGATGTGTGGTGCGGTATAGTGTATGACAGGTGTTCAGATGTGATGTGTGGTGCGGTATAGTGCATGACGGTGGATCGGATGTGATGTGTGGTGCGGTATAGTGTATGACGGGGGTTCAGATGTGATGTGTGGGGTGGATACAGTGTATGACGGTGGATCGGATGTGATGTGTGGTGCGGTATAGTGTATGACGGTGGATCGGATGTGATGTGTGGTGCGGTATAGTGCATGACGGGGGTTCAGATGTGATGTGTGGTGCGGTATAGTGTATGATGGGGGTTCAGATGTGATGTGTGGTGCGGTATAGAGTATGATGGAGGTTCAGATGTGATGTGTGGTGCAGTATAGTGTATGACGGAGGTTCAGATGAGATGTGTGGGGTGGATACAGTGTATAACGGTGGATCGGATGTGACGTGTGGTGCGGTATAGTGTATGATGAGGGGTTCGGATGTGATGTGTGGTGCGGTATAGTGTATGACGGGGGTTCAGATGTGATGTGTGGGGTGGATACAGTGTATGACGGTGGATCGGATGTGACGTGTGGTGCGGTATAGTGTATGATGGGGGTTCAGATGTGACGTGTGGTGCGGTATAGTGTATGACGGTGGATCGGACGTGATGTGTGGTGCGTAGTGCGGTATAGTGTATGACGGGTGTTCAGATGTGATGTGTGGGGTGGATATAGTGTATGACAGTGGATCGGATGTGTTGTGTGGTGTGGTATAGTGTATGATGGGGGTTCAGATGTGATGTGTGGTGCGGTATAGTGTATGATGGGGGTTCAGATGTGATGTGTGGTGCGGTATAGTGTATGATGGGGGTTCAGATGTGATGTGTGGTGCGGTATAGTGTATGACGGGGGTTGAGATGTGATGTGTGGGGTGGATATAGCGTATGACGGTGGATCGGACGTGATGTGTGGGGTGGATATAGTGTATGACAGGCGTTCAGATGTGATGTGTGAGGTGGATACAGTGTATGACGGTGGATCGGATGTGACGTGTGGTGCGGTATAGTGTATGATGGGGGTTCAGATGTGATGGGTGGTGCGGTATAGTGTATGAAGGGGGTTCAGATGTGATGTGTGGTGCGGTATAGTGTATGACGGTGGATCGGACGTGATGTGTGGTGCGTAGTGCGGTATAGTGTATGACGGGCGTTCAGATGTGATGTGTGGTGCGGTATAGTGTATGACAGGTGTTCAGATGTGATGTGTGGTGCGGTATAGTGTATGATGGGGGTTCAGATGTGATGTGTGGTGCGGTATAGTGTATGATGGGGGTTCAGATGTGATGTGTGGTGCGGTATAGTGTATGACGGAGGTTGAGATGTGATGTGTGGGGTGGATATAGCGTATGACGGTGGATCGGACGTGATGTGTGGGGTGGATATAGTGTATGACAGGCGTTCAGATGTGATGTGTGAGGTGGATACAGTGTATGACGGTGGATCGGATGTGACGTGTGGTGCGGTATAGTGTATGATGGGGGTTCAGATGTGACGTGTGGTGCGGTATAGTGTATGACGGTGGATCGGACGTGATGTGTGGTGCGTAGTGCGGTATAGTGTATGACGGGCGTTCAGATGTGATGTGTGGGGTGGATATAGTGTATGACAGTGGATCAGATGTGTTGTGTGGTGTGGTATAGTGTATGATGGGGGTTCAGATGTGATGTGTGGTGCGGTATAGTGTATGATGGGGGTTCAGATGTGATGTGTGGTGCGGTATAGTGTATGATGGGGGTTCAGATGTGATGTGTGGTGCGGTATAGTGTATGACGGGGGTTGAGATGTGATGTGTGGGGTGGATATAGCGTATGACGGTGGATCGGACATGATGTGTGGGGTGGATATAGTGTATGACAGGCGTTCAGATGTGATGTGTGAGGTGGATACAGTGTATGACGGTGGATCGGATGTGACGTGTGGTGCGGTATAGTGTATGATGGGGGTTCAGATGTGATGGGTGGTGCGGTATAGTGTATGATGGGGGTTCAGATGTGATGTGTGGTGCGGTATAGTGTATGATGGGGGTTCAGATGTGACGTGTGGTGCGGTATAGTGTATGACGGTGGATCGGACGTGATGTGTGGTGCGTAGTGCGGTATAGTGTATGACGGGCGTTCAGATGTGATGTGTGGGGTGGATATAGTGTATGACAGTGGATCGGATGTGTTGTGTGGTGTGGTATAGTGTATGATGGGGGTTCAGATGTGATGTGTGGTGCGGTATAGTGTATGATGGGGGTTCAGATGTGATGTGTGGTGCGGTATAGTGTATCATGGGGGTTCAGATGTGATGTGTGGTGCGGTATAGTGTATGACGGGGGTTGAGATGTGATGTGTGGGGTGGATATAGCGTATGACGGTGGATCGGACGTGATGTGTGGTGCGTAGTGCGGTATAGTGTATGACAGGCGTTCAGATGTGATGTGTGGGGTGGATATAGTGTATGACGGTGGATCAGACGTGTGGTGCGGTATAGTGTATGACAGGCGTACAGATGTGATGTGTGGGGTGGATATAGCATATGACGGTGGATCGGATGTGATGTGTGGTGAGGTATAGTGTATGACAGGCGTACAGATGTGATGTGTGGGGTGGATATAGCATATGACGGTGGATCGGATGTGATGTGTGGTGCGGTATAGTGTATGACAGGTGTTCGGATGTGATGTGTGGGGTGGATATAGTGTATGACGGTGGATCGGATGTGATGTGTGGTGCGGTATAGTGTATGACGGTGGATCAGACTTGTGGTGCGGTATAGTGTATGACGGTGGATCAGACTTGTGGTGCGGTATAGTGGATGACGGTGGATCAGACTTGTGGTGCGGTATAGTGTATGACAGGCGTACAGGTGTGATGTGTGAGGTGGATATAGTGGATCGGACGTGATGTGTGGTGCGTAGTGCGGTATAGTGTATGACGGTGGATCGGACGTGATGTGTGGTGCGGTATAGTGTATGACAGGCGTTCGGATGTGATGTGTGGGGTGGATATAGTGTATGATGGTGGATCGGATGTGATGTGTGGTGCGGTATAGTGTATGACGGTGGATCGGATGTGACGTGTGGTGCGGTATAGTGTATGACAGGCGTTCGGATGTGATGTGTGGGGTGGATATAGTGTATGATGGTGGATCGGATGTGATGTGTGGTGCGGTATAGTGTATGACGGTGGATCGGATGTGACGTGTGGTGCGGTATAGTGTATGACAGGCGTTCGGATGTGATGTGTGGGGTGGATATAGTGTATGATGGTGGATCGGATGTGATGTGTGGTGCGGTATAGTGTATGACAGGCGTTCGGATGTGATGTGTGTGGTGCGGTATAGAGTATGACGGTGGATCGGATGTGATGTGTGGTGCGGTATAGTGTATGACAGGCGTTCGGATGTGATGTGTGTGGTGCGGTATAGAGTATGACGGTGGATTGGGTGTGATGTGTCGTGCGGTATAGTGTATGACAGGCGTACAGATGTGATGTGTGAGGTGGATATAGTGGATCGGACGTGATGTGTGGTGCGTAGTGCGGTATAGTGTATGACAGGTGTTCGGATGTGATGTGTGGGGTGGATATAGTGTATGACGGTGGATCAGACGTGTGGTGCGGTATAGTGTATGACAGGCGTTCGGATGTGATGTGTGAGGTGGATACAGTGTATGACGGTGGATCGGATGTGATGTGTGGTGCGGTATAGTGTATGACAGGCGTTCGGATGTGAGGTGTGGGGTGGATACAGTGTATGACGGTGGATCGGATGTGACGTGTGGTGCGGTATAGTGTTTGACAGGCGTTCGGATGTGATGTGTGAGGTGGATACAGTGTATGACGGTGGATCGGATGTGATGTGTGGTGCGGTATAGTGTATGACGGGGGTTGAGATGTGATGTGTGGGGTGGATATAGCGTATGACGGTGGATCGGATGTGATGTGTAGTGCGGTATAGTGTATGACAGGTGTTCGGATGTGATGTGTGGGGTGGATATAGTGTATGATGGTGGATCGGATGTGACATGTGGTGCGGTATAGTGTATGACGGTGGATCAGACGTGTGGTGCGGTATAGTGTATGACAGGCGTTCGGATGTGATGTGTGGGGTGGATACAGTGTATGACAGGCGTTCGGATGTGATGTGTGAGGTGGATACAGTGTATGACAGTGGATCGGATGTGACGTGTGGTGCGGTATAGTGTTTGACAGGTGTTCGGATGTGATGTGTGGGGTGGATACAGTGTATGACGGTGGATCGGATGTGACGTGTGGTGCGGTATAGTGTTTGACAGGCGTTCGGATGTGATGTGTGAGGTGGATACAGTGTATGACGGTGGATCGGATGTGATGTGTGGTGCGGTATAGTGTATGACGGGGGTTGAGATGTGATGTGTGGGGTGGATATAGCGTATGACGGTGGATCGGATGTGATGTGTAGTGCGGTATAGTGTATGACAGGTGTTCGGATGTGATGTGTGGGGTGGATATAGTGTATGATGGTGGATCGGATGTGACATATGGTGCGGTATAGTGTATGACGGTGGATCGGATGTGACGTGTGGTGCGGTATAGTGTATGACAGGCGTTCGGATGTGAGGTGGATATAGTGTATGACGGTGGATCAGATGTGATGTGTGGTGCGGTATAGTGTATGACAGGTGTTCGGATGTGATGTGTGGGGTGGATATAGTGTATGACGGTGGATCGGATGTGACGTGTGGTGCGGTATAGTGTATGACAGGCGTTCGGATGTGATGTGTGAGGTGGATATAGTGTATGACGGTGGATTGGGTGTGATGTGTGGTGCGGTATAGTGTATGACAGGCGTTCGGATGTGAGGTGGATATAGTGTATGATGGTGGATCCAATGTGACGTGTGGTGCGGTATAGTGTATGACAGGCGTTCGGATGTGATGTGTGGGGTGGATATAGTGTATGACGGTGGATTGGGTGTGATGTGTGGTGCGGTATAGTGTATGACAGGCGTTCGGATGTGAGGTGGATATAGTGTATGATGGTGGATCCAATGTGACGTGTGGTGCGGTATAGTGTATGACAGGCGTTCGGATGTGATGTGTGGGGTGGATACAGTGTATGACGGTGGATCGGATGTGATGTGTGGTGCGGTATAGTGTATGACAGGCGTTCGGATGTGATGTGTGAGGTGGATACAGTGTATGACGGTGGATCGGATGTGATGTGTGGTGCGGTATAGTGTATGACGGGGGTTGAGATGTGATGTGTGGGGTGGATATAGCGTATGACGGTGGATCGGATGTGATGTGTAGTGCGGTATAGTGTATGACAGGCGTTCGGATGTGATGTGTGAGGTGGATACAGTGTATGACGGTGGATCGGATGTGATGTGTGGTGCGGTATAGTGTATGACGGGGGTTGAGATGTGATGTGTGGGGTGGATATAGTGTATGATAGTGGATCGGATGTGATGTGTGGTGCGGTATAGTGTATGACAGGCGTTCGGATGTGATGTGTGAGGTGGATACAGTGTATGACGGTGGATTGGGTGTGATGTGTCGTGCGGTATAGTGTATGACAGGCGTACAGATGTGATGTGTGAGGTGGATATAGTGGATCGGACGTGATGTGTGGTGCGTAGTGCGGTATAGTGTATGACAGGTGTTCGGATGTGATGTGTGGTGCGGTATAGTGTATGAAGTCTGCAGAGACTTTGAAGACTTAGGCAAGAAAGTGAAAGAACTGGGAGCGCAGGTGGTCTTCTCTTCCATCCTCCCAGTGGATGGCCATGGAACAAGGAGGTGGAATAAGATTCTGCAGGTGAACAACTGGCTACGTCGATGGTGCCGTCAGCAACGATTTGGATTTCTGGATCACGGAGTGAACTACTTATACGATGGACTACTTGCTAGAGATGGGGTGCACCTTACGAAGACTGGAAAGCAGGTATTTGGAAGTCGCCTCGCTACACTTGTAAGGAGAGCTTTAAACTAGAACAACATGGGAAGGGAAGCAAAAGACCAGAAAAAGCCATACACCTGACAAATGCTATTGAGAACTCTGCTATTAGAAGTGGAAAGGAAGAACAAAGACGAAAGAATCTAATTAATAAAAATATTGGAGAAAGAGAAACCAATCACAAACTAAAATGTTTCTATACTAATGCACAAAGCATGGGCAACAAACAAGGAGAATTGGAACTACTAACACAGGAAAAGAAATATGATGTCATTGGAATCACTGAAACTTGGTGGGACAATACACATGATTGGAATACAAGACTAGAAGGATACAACTTATTTACAAGAAACAGACTTGATAAACGAGGAGGGGGTGTCGCATTGTATGTTAGAAACGCGTATATCTGCACAGAGATTGAAGCTTCAGAGACTGGGAGTTCTGTGGAAACTGTTTGGGTAAGAATACAAGGACAGAACAATGGAAAGGACACCATTGTAGGCATTTACTACAGGCCGCCTGTGCAAGCTGAAGATATGGAAGAACTCTTTATGCATCAAATGGCCAAGTTCTCCAAAAAATATGACATAGTTGTCATGGGAGATTTCAACTATCCAGACATTTGTTGGGAAACTCTCTCAGGCAAAACTAACAGGTCAAGGAAATTCTTATCCTCTCTTGCTGACAACTTTATCTTCCAAAAGGTAGGGGAGAAAACAAGGGGAACTGCTACCTTGGATCTAATCCTTATAAACAGGGAGGAAATGGTTAAGGAGGTAAAAGTGGCTGGGACCCTAGGAGGTAGCGACCATGCTATTTTAGAATTTTGGATAACTAGAGGCGGAAGACCTGTGAAGACTCAGACGTCAAGGTTAGATTTCAGAAAGGCAGATTTTAAGGGATTCAGAAAGAGAATTGGAGGGATCCAATGGCTGGATATCCTTAAAGACAAAAATGTCCAGGAAGGATGGGAAATCTTGAAAAATGAAATTCTCAAAGCACAGTTGTTAACAATTCCGAAAAGAGGGAAGAATAGGAAGCATTTAAGGAAACCAGGATGGGTGAACACAGAACTTAAGCACATGCTAAAAAGGAAGAAAAAAATGTTTATAAAATGGAAAGAGAGAGGCATATCTAAAGAAGAATATAATGCTGTCTGCAGAATCTGCAGGGCACAAATCAGATTTGCTAAAGCTGAAAATGAATTGAGGCTTGCAAGAGATGTCAAAAGCAATAATAAAGGATTTTGGGGATATGTCAAAAGTAAAAGAAAAGTCAAAGATGCTATAGGATTTTTACAGGATGAAAATGATGAAATGGTAAGACAGGATGTTGAGAAGGCTGAACTTTTAAATTCCTATTTTGCATCTGTTTTCTCTCAGAAAGGAAATGTAACACCAACTGTTATTCACTGTCCTATTAAGGGAATAGAAGAATCCAGGATATCTATAAACAGAAAGATAGTGAGGAAACACTTAGCTAACCTAAATGAATTCAAGTCTCCAGGTCCAGATGAATTACACCCCAGAGTACTGAAGGAGATAGCAGAAGAAATTTCTCAACCACTCTCCATAATCTTTGAAAATTCTTGGAGAACAGGAGAAGTGCCAGAAGACTGGAGAAGAGCAAATGTTGTTCCTATCTTCAAAAAGGGGAAGAAGGTGGACCCAGGCAACTATAGGCCGGTGAGTCTGACTTCTTTACCAGGAAAGATCTTTGAACAAATTATTAAACAACATGTAAGTCAATACCTGGATAAGAATGAAGTGATCAAACAGAGTCAGCATGGGTTTGTAACTAATAAGTCATGTCAGACTAACTTAATTTCCTTCTATGACGGTATCACTGATTGGTGGATCAAGGAAATGCTGTAGATATAGTATATCTTGACTTCAGCAAAGCATTTGACAAAGTCTCTCACACAATCCTTATTGAAAAAATGACTAAGTATGGAATGGACAAGGCAACTGTTAGGTGGATTCATAGCTGGCTTAGTGATCGGACCCAAAGAGTGGTCGTAAATGGCTGCACATCCAGTTGGAAGAATGTCTCAAGTGGGGTACCACAGGGCTCTGTCCTGGGCCCTGTATTGTTCAACATCTTTATCAACGATTTAGATGAAGGAATTGAGGGTAAACTGATTAAATTTGCTGATGACACAAAGCTAGGAGGGATAGCTAATACTAGAGAAGAGAGAGAGAGGATTCAAAAAGATTTAAATAAACTGGAGAAGTGGGCAGCAACTAACAGAATGGTTTTTAACAGGGAGAAATGCAAAGTACTACATCTGGGCAATAAAAATGAAAAAAGCATATATAGAATGGGAGGAATAGGGCTAAGTGACAGCACATGTGAAAAAGACTTGGGTATACTAATAGATCACAGACTGAATATGAGTCAACAGTGTGATGCAGCAGCAAAAAAGGCAAATGCAGTTCTAGGATGTATTAACAGAAGCATACAGTCTAGATCACGTGAAGTCATTATTTCCCTCTACTCCTCTTTGGTCAGACCTCATCTGGAATATTGTGTCCAGTTTTGGGCACCACATTTTAAAAAAGACATCAACAAACTGGAGCAAGTTCAGAAAAGAGCGACCAGAATGGTGACCGGTCTGCAAACCCTGTCTTATGAGGAAAGGTTGCAGGATTTGGGAATGTTTAGTTTGCAAAAGAGAAGACTGAGAGGAGACTTAATTGCTGTCTACAAATATCTAAAGGGCTGTCACATTGTAGAAGGATCAACTTTATTCTCATTTGCACAAGGAAAGACTAGAAGCAATGGGATGAAACTGAATGGGAGGAGACACAGATTAGATATTAGAAAAAACTTTTTGACAGTTAGAGTGATCAATGAGTGGAACAGGCTGCCACGAGAAGTGGTGAGTTCTCCTTCAATGGAAGTCTTCAAACAGAGGCTGGACAGACATCTGACTGGGATGATTTAGCGAATCCTGCTTTGAGCAGGGGGTTGGACCAGATGGCCCAGGAGGTCCCTTCCAACTCTACGATTCTATGATTCTATGGTGGATCGGATGTGACGTGTGGTGCGGTATCGTGTATGACGGTGGATCAGACGTGTGGTGCGGTATAGTGTATGACAGGCGTTCGGATGTGATGTGTGGGGTGGATATAGTGTATGACGGTGGATCCGATGTGACGTGTGGTGCGGTATAGTGTATGACAGGTGTTCGGATGTGATGTGTGGGGTGGATACAGTGTATGACGGTGGATCGGATGTGATGTGTGGTGCGGTATAGTGTATGACGGGGGTTGAGATGTGATGTGTGGGGTGGATATAGTGTATGACGGTGGATCGGATGTGATGTGTGGTGCGATATAGTGTATGACGGTGGATCAGACGTGTGGTGCGGTATAGTGTATGATGGTGGATCAGATGTGATGTGTGGTGCGGTATAGTGTATGACAGGCGTTCGGATGTGATGTGTGGGGTGGATACAGTGTATGACGGTGGATCGGATGTGATGTGTGGTGCGGTATAGTGTATGACGGTGGATCAGACGTGTGGTGCGGTATAGTGTATGACAGGCGTTCGGATGTGATGTGTGGGGTGGATATAGTGTATGATGAGTGGATTGGATGTAGGTCATGGTATGATGTGTGACGGTGGATTGGACGTGACTTGTGGTGTGTACTGCGGTATAGAGTATGACGGTGGATCAGATGTGATGTGTGGTGCGGTATAGTGTATGACAGTGGATCGGATGTGTGGGGTGGATATAGTGTATGACGGTGGATTGGGTGTGACCTGTGGTGCGGTATAGTGTATGATGAGTGGATTGGATGTAGGTTGTGGTATGATGTGTGACGGTGGATCATACGTGACTTGTGGTGTGTACTGCGGTATAGAGTATGACGGGTGTTCGTGTTACTCGTGTGACATTAACCTTGGCTCATCTGTTAATGAGTACATGAATTGCGAGTCTATCACTGGAGTCTGCGCTGCCTCCTCCTGTCCTGTGTACCCTCCCTCTCTTCCAGAAGATGGCGCTGTGTGCACACAATCACCAGATGTGGCCTCATACTGATGGCGCCATAATTGGGAGAATGGAGAGTATCCTCCGAGTCTGTGCAGGGTCCCCGGCGCACACACATGTATATACACTGTACATACACAAGACCATGGAAGTTTTCCTCACTAATATCTCTGCACATAGTAACATAGTTTTGAAGGCTGAAGGAAGACCTTATGTCCATCTAGTTCAGCCTATTTTTAGTGCAGCTGTTCTGCATTGTTGATCCTGGGGAAGGCAAAAACCCACAGAGTAGAAGCCAATTTTCTCCATAGGGAAAAAAATTCCTTCCCCTGAGCTGAGTCAACCATCTACCTATAATATTCTGTTATTCGTAACCTTCTATACTGTTACTCACAAGAAAAGCCTCCATTCCTTTCTTACATTCATTCAGTGAGTTGGCCATCACCACTTCCTCAGGAAGAGAATTCCAGAGCCTCACTGCTCTTACCGTGAAGAACCCTCTTCTATGCTGGTGCAGAAATTGTCTTTCCTCCAAACGAAGAGAATGCCCCCTTGTTCTTGTCACAGTCCTTGGTACAAACAGTTCATTGGAGAGATCTCTGTATTGCCCTCTGATATACTTGTACATATATATTAGGTCTCCCCTAAGTCTTCTCTTTTCTAGAGTAAATAGACCTAATTTTGATAACCTTTCTGGGTATTGTAGTGAACCAACTCCATTTATCATTTCAGTAGCCGCCTTTGAACCCTTTCAAGTTCAGTAATGTCTTTCTTGAGCACCGGCGTCCAAAATTGCCCACAATCCTCCAAGTGTGGTCTGACGAGTGATTTGTACAGAGGGAGAATTATGTTTCCATCTCGTGTCCCCAGATCTCTTCTAATGCATCCCATGACCCTATTTGCTTTGGTGGCAGCTGCCTGACACTGGGCACTCCAATTTAGCTTCTTACTGACTAAGATGCCCAAGTCTTTTTCCATGTCTGATTTCCCCAGCAGTTTCCCATTTAGTCAGTAATTGTAGCCTCTGTTTCTCCTTCCCATGTGCAGAACCTTACACTTATCTGTGTTAAACCTCATTTGCCATTTTCAGCCCAATTCTCCAATTTACTCAAATCTGTCTGTAGTTGCAAACTGTCCTCCTTTGTGTTAACTACCTTACATAGTTTTGTATCATCTGCAAATACTGATATTTTACTGTGTAAGCCATCCACTAGATCATTAATAAATATATTACATAGTAGGGGGCCCAATACAGACCCCTGTGGTCCCCACTAGTGACCCTGGCCCAGTCTGAGGATGCCCCATTAATAACCACTCTTTGGTTTCTATCACTAAGCCAGCTACCTACCATCTACACACATTTTCCCCTAGCCCAAGCTTTCTCCTCTTACTTACCAATCTTTTATGTGGGACAGTGTCACATGCTTTAGAGAAGTGGAGATAAATGACATCCAATGATTCTCCTGGGTCCATTTGAGAGCTCACATCCTCATAGAAGCTGATCAGGTTAGTCTGACAGGAGCGATCCTTCATAAATCCATGTTGATATGGAGTTAAACATTTATTAACATTGAGATATTCCATAATGGTATCCCTTAGAAACCCTTCAAAAATGTTACCCACAACAGATGTTAAGCTTACCGGCCTATAGTTTCCAGGTTCCCTTTTACGCCCCTTTTTGAATATTGGTACCACATTTGCTTGCCGCCAATCAAAAGGAACAGACCCTGTTTCTATAGAGTCTTTAAATATAAGGAATAGAGGCGTGTCTATCACATTACTTAACTCCCTTAATACCCGAGGGTGAATGCCATCAGGGCCTGGTGATTTGTCCATTTTCATCTTACTGAGGCGGTTCTGCACTTCTTCCTGGGTTAGGCCGGTAATACTTAATGGGGAGTTTACATTATCACTCTGCATTTCCCCTGGCAAATCCTTTTCCTGTGTGAACACTGTGGAGAAAAAAGTATTTAAACATTTGCTTTTTCCACATCGCTCTCTATGATTTCACCCTCATTGTTCTTTAAAGGGCCGACACCATCCATTTTAATCATTTTACTGTTTATATAAGTAAAGAATAGTTTGGGGTTTGTTTTACTTTCCTTAGCAATGAGTCTCTCAGTTTCCACTTTTGCTAAATGTATTTGTTTTTTACACATTTTATTTTTTCTCTATAACTTTTTAATGCTTCTTCATTGCCTTCTTGTTTTAGCTTCCTAAATGCCTTGTTCTTGTTATTTATTGCCCTGTTGCGGCTGGTCCGCTACCCCTAGCCGCCGCTGTCACTTCACACCAACCTGCTGCAGCGACCTGGACACTGCCTCCCTGCCTTCGCCCATGGCTGTGGCCCTTCCATCACTGGCCTCGGTGGACGCCACCTCACCATAGGCGGCAGTAGAGGCCTACGTCCCGTTTACAGAGGGGCCCTTAACAGAGGCCAACCAACCGTCACTTTAAATACTGCGACATAACTGCGCTTGGAGACGGGAGCCAGCTAAGACGTTCTGAAAGTCCTACCCCGTGGTGTCTTCAAGGGGTCATCAACACCCAGGATTACCCCAGCTCCAGGATTCCTTCAGGGCCTGTTGCGCCCCCATGGCACAGATCCTTCAAGGCCTGTTGCGCCCCAACGGCACAGATCCTTCTGGGCCTGTCGAGCCCCAGCTTCCCCTGGATATCGGGGCGCCAAAACAGCCGAATCAGCGACCTCGAAGCAGCCACGCCTGTGACCCTGAAAGACTCACCGGTCTATAGTTCCCTGGGTCCACCTTCTTCCCCTTCTCATGTACAACACCATGGAATCAATAGTGCTATATAAATAATAATGATAATAATGGACACTGACCCATATGGCCCAGATAATCGACACTGACCCATAGTGCCCGGATAGTGCACACTGACCCACAGTTCCCATATAATGCACACTGATCCATAGAGCTTACTAATTTCCTCTGGTCTCTTGTAGCTGTCTATGCTGGAGGATACCATCCACCATGACCATGACCACATCCTGCAGATGAACTTTAGAAAGACGCAGGCGCTGAACGGACGCGAAGTACTCTCCAGCTTCAGGGGCCCCATCGGGGGAAGGAAGGCATCCGGAGCAGGTGATGGAGGCCTTGTAATGTGCAGAATTATGGTAATGTACACATGGTGCAGCACAGAGAGGCAGCCTACTGTACTGCAGATAATATAAGAAGGTGCAGCATATAGAGGCAGCATATGGTACTGCAGATAATATAAGAAGGTGCAGCATATAGAGGCAGCCTACTGTACTACAAATAATACAGGTCTGTTCTTAACATTTGTAATTACGTAAACAAAATATAATAATGCTGATTAAGTCTGATTTTATTCCTTTCAGCTCCTCAGACCCCAGTTCCCACATCTGAATCTAATGATCCTTCTGAACACGACTCTGGGACAGGTAAGAAATCTGTTATTTAAGAGCCAGTGTAGCTACGACATCCAGCGTGGGATGAGTCACATGTGTGTGCACCATGTGATGATGTGATGAGCCCAATGCCCAATATAAAGCATGTTCCCCATGTGCTGAGCCCAATGCCCAATATAAAGCGTGTTCCCCATGTGATGAGCCCAATGCCCAATATAAAGCGTGTTCCCCATGTGATGAGCCAAGTGCCTGATGTAAAGTGTGTGCCCCATGTGATGAGCCCAGTGCCTGATGTAAAGTGTGTGCCCCATGTGATGAGCCCAGTGCGTGATATAAAGTGTGTGCCCCATGTGATGAGCCCAGTGCCTGATATAAAGTGTGTGCCCCATGTGATGAATCCAGTGCCTGATGTGAAGCGTGTGCCCCAAGTGATGAGCGCAGTGCCTGATATAAAGTGTGTGCCCCGTGTAGTGAGTCCAGTGCCCAATATAAAGTGTGTGCCCCATGTGTTGAGTCCAGTGCCTGATATAAAGTGTTCCCCATGTAATGAATCCATTGCCCCATATAAATTGTGTGCCCCATGTTATGAGTGCAGTGCCTGATAAACTGTGTGCCCCCTGTAATGAGCGCAGTGCCCAATGTAAAGTGTGTGCCCAATGTGATGAGCCCAGTGCCCAATATAAAGTGTATGCTCCATGTGAGCAGCCCAGTGCCAAATATAAAGTGTGTGCCCCATGTGATGGGTCCAGTGTCCGATATAAAGTGTGTGCCCCGTGTGATGATCCCAGGGCCCAATATAAAGTGTGCTCCCCATGTGATGAGCCCAGTACCTGATAAAAAGTGTGTGCCCCATGTGATGAGCCCAGTGCCCAATGTAAAGTGTGTGCCCCGTGTGATTAGCTCAGTGTCTGATAAAAAGTGTGTGCCCTATGTGATGAGCCCAGTGCCCAATATAAAGTGTGTGCTCCTTGTGATGAGTCCAGTTTCCGATATAAAGTGTGTGCCCCTGGTGATGATCCCAGGGCCCAATATAAAGCATGTTCCCCATGTGCTGAGCCCAATGCCCAATATAAAGCATGTTCCCCATGTGATGAGCCCAATGCCCAATATAAAGCGTGTTCCCCATGTGATGAGCCAAGTGCCTGATGTAAAGTGTGTGCCCCATGTGATGAGCCCAGTGCCTGATGTAAAGTGTGTGCCCCATGTGATGAGCCCAGTGCGTGATATAAAGTGTGTGCCCCATGTGATGAGCCCAGTGCCTGATATAAAGTGTGTGCCCCATGTGATGAATCCAGTGCCTGATGTGAAGCGTGTGCCCCAAGTGATGAGCGCAGTGCCTGATATAAAGTGTGTGCCCGGTGTAGTGAGTCCAGTGCCCAATATAAAGTGTGTGCCCCATGTGTTGAGTCCAGTGCCTGATATAAAGTGTTCCCCATGTAATGAATCCATTGCCCCATATAAATTGTGTGCCCCATGTTATGAGTGCAGTGCCTGATAAACTGTGTGCCCCCTGTAATGAGCGCAGTGCCCAATGTAAAGTGTGTGCCCAATGTGATGAGCCCAGTGCCCAATATAAAGTGTATGCTCCATGTGAGCAGCCCAGTGCCAAATATAAAGTGTGTGCCCCATGTGATGGGTCCAGTGTCCGATATAAAGTGTGTGCCCCGTGTGATGATCCCAGGGCCCAATATAAAGTGTGCTCCCCATGTGATGAGCCCAGTACCTGATAAAAAGTGTGTGCCCCATGTGATGAGCCCAGTGCCCAATGTAAAGTGTGTGCCCCGTGTGATTAGCTCAGTGTCTGATAAAAAGTGTGTGCCCTATGTGATGAGCCCAGTGCCCAATATAAAGTGTGTGCTCCTTGTGATGAGTCCAGTTTCCGATATAAAGTGTGTGCCCCTGGTGATGATCCCAGGGCCCAATATAAAGTGTGTGCCCTGTGTGATGATCCCAGTGCTCAATACAAAGTGTGTGCCCCATGTGATGGGTCCAGTGTCCGATATAAAGGGTGTGCCCTGTGTGATGAGTCCAGTGCCTACTATAAATTGTGTGTCCAATGTGATGAGCACAGTACCCAATGCAAAATGTGTTCCCCATGTGATGAGCGCAGTACCTGATAAAAAGTGTGTGCCCCATGTGATGAGCCCAGTGCCCAATGTAAAGTGTATGCCCTATGTGATGAGTCCAGTTTCCGATATAAAGGGTGTGCCCAAATGCGTTGATCCCAGTGCCCAATATAAATTGTGTGGCCCCATGTGATGAGCCCAGTGCTCAATATAGAGTGTGTGCCCCATGTGATGATCCCAGTGCTCAATATAAAGTGTGTGCCCAAATGTGATGAGTCCAGTGCCTGATATAAAATGTGTTCCCAATGTGATGAGTCCAGTGCCCAATATAAATTGTGCACCCCATGTGAATAGCGCAGTGCCTGATATAAAGTGTGTGCCCCATATGATGTGTCAAGTGCCTAATATAAAGTGTGTTCCCCATGTGATGAGGCCAGTGCCTAATATAAAATGGGTGCCCCATGTGATGAGCCCAGTGCCCAATATAAAGTGTGTGCCCCATGTGATGAGTCCAGTGCCCGACATAAAGTGTGTGCTCCATGTGATGAGCCCAGTGCCTGTTATAAAGTGT
This sequence comes from Dendrobates tinctorius, assembly GCF_039654945.1. Classification (NCBI taxonomy): domain Eukaryota; kingdom Metazoa; phylum Chordata; class Amphibia; order Anura; family Dendrobatidae; genus Dendrobates; species Dendrobates tinctorius. Next base: position 1,674,248 of record NW_027362019.1, on the reverse strand, counting down.
GTGCCCCATGTGATGAGCCAAGTGCCTGATATAAAGTGTGTGCCCCATGTGATGAGCCAAGTGCCTGATATAAAGTGTGTGCCCCATGTGATTGCCCAGTGCCCAATATAAAGTGTGTGCCCCATGTGATGAGCCCTGTGTCCAATATAAAATGTTCCCCATGTGATGAGCCCAGTACCCAATAAAAAGTGTGTGCCCCATGTGATGAGCGCAGTGCCCAATATAAAATGTGTGCCGCATGTGATGAGTCCAGTGCCCGATATAAAGTGTGTTCCCCATGTGATGAGTCCAGTGCCTGATATAAGTGTGTGCCCCATTGTCATGGTTTGAACAGAGTTCTTGCCCTGCACTCATAGGGTTAAGTGTTTGTGGCCTCTTTCTGGATCTGGGAGGGGTATTTATACTCACTCTTTACCAGGGTTCTCTGTCAGCTATACTGTTGTTCTGGTGTGTCTGCTCCTGGTGTGCATGTATTCTGCGTTGCTTGTTTGCTTCCCGTGTAAGACCCGGTCCGTTCCCTCACTCTGTACTCCGTCTCTCGTTTTGGTACTATTGTCTTCTCCGGTTCTGACATCCTGGCTTGGCTATCGTTACTCCGTTACAGTTTGCCCCTATTGTACCATCTAATGCCCATTCTGGTTTTCTGATCTATTGCTACGTCCTGACACTCCATTCTGTCTAACCCTTTGGTACTGTATTGCTATCTCGTGCTTTGACCCGGCTTGATCTGGTTTCTGTCTCTGTCTATGCCCCTTGGTAACATTGTCCTGTAGTTACCTTTCTAGGAGTTTCCCTGCAGCTCCTAGCTCTGTGGAGCTTAGGCCACGCCCCCAGCAGTCACGTGCTTCAGGTCCTGATAGTCTGAAGCACGCATCGTCACTGCTACTGCCCTGCTCCACAGGTATCTTTGAGCACTGTTTTTGTACTCAGAACATGCGCACTGGCTCAGTGAGCAAGTGCAGTGCGATGTTCCTGACACCCATGTGATGAGTCCAGTGCCTGATATAAAGTGTGTGCCCCATGTGATGAGCCCAGTGCCTGTTATAAAGTGTGTGCCCCATGTGTTGAGCCAAGTGCCTGATATAAAGTGTGTGCCCCATGTGATGAGCCCAGTGCCCAATATAAAGTGTGTGCCCCATGTGATGAGCCCTGTGTCCAATATAAAATGTTCCCCACATGATGAGCCCAGTACCCAATATAAAGTGTGTGCCCCATGTGATGAGCGCAGTGCCCAATATAAAATGTGTGCCGCATGTGATGAGTCCAGTGCCCAATATAAAGTGTGTGCCCCATGTGATGATCCCAGTGCTCAATATAAAGTTTGTGCCCCATGTGATGAGTCCAGTGCCTGACATAAAATGTGTTCCCCATGTGATGAGTCCAGTGCCCAATATAAATTGTGTGCCCCATGTGAATAGCGTAGTGCCTGATATAAAGTGTGTTCCCCATATGATGTGTCAAGTGCCTGATATAAAGTGTGTTCCTCATGTGATGAGGCCAGTGCCTAATATAAAATGGGTGCCCCATTTGATGAGCCCAGTGCCCAATATAAAGTGTGTGCCCCATGTGATGAGCCCAGTGCTTGATATAAATTGTGTGCCCCATGTGATGAGCCCAGTGCCTGATATAAAGTGTGTGCCCCATGTGATGAGCCCAATGCCTGATATAAAGTGTGTGCCCCATGTGATGAGCCCAGTGCCCAATATAAAGTGTGTGCCCCATGTGATAAGCCCTGTGTCCAATATAAAATGTTCCCAATGTGATGAGCCCTGTTCCCAATATAAAGTGTGTGCCCCATGTGATCAGTCCAGTGCCTGATGTAAAGTGTGTGCCCCATGTAATGAGCCCAGTGCTCAATATAAAATGTGTTGCCGCATGTGATGAGTCCAGTGCCCGATAAAAAGTGTGTGCCCCATGTGATGAGCCCGGTGTCCAATATAAAATGTTCTCCATGTGATGAGCCCAGTACCCAATATAAAATGTGTGTCCCATGTGATGAGCACAGTGCCCAATATAAAATGTGTGCCACATGTGATGAGTCCAGTGCCTAATATAAAATATGTGCCGCATGTGATGAGTCCAGTGCCCGATATAAAGTGTGTGCCCCATGTGATGAGCCCAGTGTCCAACATAAAGTGTGTGCCCCATGTGAGCAGCCCAGTTCCTAATATGGGTGCCACATGTGCAATGTGAAGAGTATATTACTCTTTATCTGGCGTGTGTCCAGTGTGAAGAGTATATTACTCTTTTTCCAGCTTGTGTCCAGTGTGAGGAGTATATTTCCCTGTATCTGGCATGTGTCCAGTGTGTGGAGCGTATTGCCCTATATTCGGTGTGTGTCCAGTGTGAGGAGTATATTGCCCTATAACCAGGGTGTGTCCAGTGTGTGGAGTATATTGCCCTATATCCAGGGTGTGTCCAGTGTGTGGAGCATATTGCCCTATATCCAGTGTGTGTCCAGTGTGTGGAGCATATTGCCCTATATCCAGTGTGTGTCCAGTGTGTGGAACATAGTGCCCTATGTCCAGTGTGTGACCAGTGTGAGGAGCGTATTGCCCTTTTTCCAGTGTGAAGAGTATATTGCCCTACATCCGGTGTGTGTCCAGTGTGAGGAGCATTTTGCCCTATGTCCAGTGTGTGACCAGTGTGATGAGCGTATTGCCCTATATCCGGCGTGTGACCAGTGTGAGGAGCGCATTGCCTTATATCCAGTGTGTTTTCAGTGTATAGAGTATATTGCCCTATATTCAGTGTGTGTCCAGTGTCAGGAGCGTATTGCCCTATGTCCAGTGTGAGGAGCATATTGTCCTATGGTCAGTGGGTGAACAGTGTGAGGAGCATATTGCGCTATGTCCAGTGTGTGACCAATGTGAGTAGCGTATTGCCCTATATCTGGTGTGTAGCCAGTGTGAGGAGCATATTGCCCTATGTCCAGTGTGTGACCAGTTTGAGGAGCGCATTGCCCTCCAATTAGTGTGAGGAGCGTATTGCCCTATATCCAGTGTGGGGAGCATTTTGCCCTATGTCCATTGTGTGACCAGTGTGAGGAGCGTATTACCCTATGTCCAGTGTGTGACCATTGTGAGGAGCGTATTACCCTATGTCCAGTGTGAGGAGCATATTGCCCTATGTCCAATGTGAGGAGAATATTGCCCTATGTCCAGTGTGAGGAGCATATTACCCTATGTCCAGTGTGAGGAGCATATTGCCCTATGTCCAGTGTGTGACCGGTGTGAGGAGCATATTGCCCTATGTCCAGTGTGAGGAACATATTGCCCTATATCCAGTGTGAAGAGCGTATTACCCTATGTCCAGTGTGTGACCGGTGTGAGGAGCATATTGCCCTATGTCCAGTGTGAGGAGCATATTGCCCTATGTCCAGTGTGAGGAGCATATTGCCCTATGTCCAGTGTGAGGAGCATATTGCCCTATGTCCAGTGTGAGGAGCATATTACCCTATGTCCAGTGTGAGGAGCATATTGCCCTATGTCCAGTGTGTGACCGGTGTGAGGAGCATATTGCCCTATGTCCAGTGTGAGGAGCATATTGCCCTATATCCAGTGTGAAGAGCGTATTACCCTATGTCCAGTGTGTGACCGGTGTGAGGAGCATATTGCCCTATGTCCAGTGTGAGGAGCATATTGCCCTATGTCCAGTGTGTGACCAGTGTGTGGAGCATATTGCCCTATATCCAGTGTGAAGAGCGTATTACCCTATGTCCAGTGTGTGACCGGTGTGAGGAGCATATTGCCCTATGTCCAGTGTGTGACCGGTGTGAGGAGCATATTGCCCTATGTCCAGTGTGAGGAGCATATTGCCCTATGTCCAGTGTGAGGAGCATATTACCCTATGTCCAGTGTGAGGAGCATATTGCCCTATGTCCAGTGTGTGACCGGTGTGAGGAGCATATTGCCCTATGTCCAGTGTGAGGAGCATATTGCCCTATGTCCAGTGTGTGACCGGTGTGAGGAGCATGTTGCCCTATGTCCAGTGTGAGGAGCATATTGCCCTATGTCCAGTGTGAGGAGCATATTACCCTATGTCCAGTGTGAGGAGCATATTGCCCTATGTCCAGTGTGTGACCGGTGTGAGGAGCATATTGCCCTATGTCCAGTGTGAGGAACATATTGCCCTATATCCAGTGTGAAGAGCGTATTACCCTATGTCCAGTGTGTGACCGGTGTGAGGAGCATATTGCCCTATGTCCAGTGTGAGGAGCATATTGCCCTATGTCCAGTGTGAGGAGCATATTACCCTATGTCCAGTGTGAGGAGCATATTGCCCTATGTCCAGTGTGTGACCGGTGTGAGGAGCATATTGCCCTATGTCCAGTGTGAGGAGCATATTGCCCTATATCCAGTGTGAAGAGCGTATTACCCTATGTCCAGTGTGTGACCGGTGTGAGGAGCATATTGCCCTATGTCCAGTGTGAGGAGCATATTGCCCTATGTCCAGTGTGTGACCAGTGTGTGGAGCATATTGCCCTATATCCAGTGTGAAGAGCGTATTACCCTATGTCCAGTGTGTGACCGGTGTGAGGAGCATATTGCCCTATGTCCAGTGTGTGACCGGTGTGAGGAGCATATTGCCCTATGTCCAGTGTGAGGAGCATATTGCCCTATGTCCAGTGTGAGGAGCATATTACCCTATGTCCAGTGTGAGGAGCATATTGCCCTATGTCCAGTGTGTGACCAGTGTGTGGAGCATGTTGCCCTATGTCCAGTGTGAGGAGCATATTACACTATATCCAGTGTGTGTGTCCAGTGTGAGAAGCGTATTGCCCTATACCCGGCGTGTGCCCCATGTGACCTCTATCTGGAGCCTCCACGTATGCTGTGCTCCCTCCTAACCCTGCGGCTTATCTCCTGCACAGGTGCTCACGGTCAGGGGACCTCTCCGTTGGGAACAGGTAATGATCACCTGTCAGTGTTGAATTGCACAAGTCATCCATGATTTCTCACGCCTCCCCTTCCCCGGACAGGTGACATGTTAGCCATTTTATTTGGCATCCTCTTTGCGGTCACATCGGTGGCGTTTTATGTATATGTGAGGAAGAGCCGGAAGAGGAACCAAAGGTAACATGACCGGGCGCAAGCGGATCCACCCCGTGACTATGTCTGTGTCAAAACCAATCTGCTCCAAAACAGGCGTTCATGAGTGATAGTGGAGAAATGACCTGCAGCACCCCGCTCCTGTCACCCTCTAGACCGGCAGGGGCGTTATTAGGCTCTAACACATGAAGGAGCACATGACAGGAGATCCTGCTCCTCCGGCCATCACCCTGGAAATCCATCATAAAGAAAGTCGTCACTCTGCGGGGTGCAACCTGCATCAACCCTGACCACAGACAATCTGACCACAGACAATAGGACCACAAACAATCTGACCTCACACAATCTGACCACAGACAATCTGACCACAGACAATGGGACTACACACAATCTGACCACAGACAATGGGACCACAGACAATCTGACCACAGACAATGGGACCACAGACAATCTGACCTCACACAATCTGACCACAGACGATCTGACCACAGACAATAGGACCACAAACAATCTGACCTCACACAATCTGACCACAAACAATCTGACCACAGACAATGGGACCACAGACAATCTGACCTCACACAATCTGACCACAGACGATCTGACCACAGACAATCTGATCTCACACAATCTGACCACAGACAATGGGACCACAGACTATCTGACCGCAGACAATGGGACCACAGACAATCTGACCTCACACAATCTGACCACAGACAATCTGACCACAGACAGTGGGACCACAGACAATCTGACCTCACACAATCTGACCACAGACGATCTGACCACAGACAATGGGACCACAGACAATCTGACCTCACACAATCTGACCACAGACGATCTGACCACAGACAATGGGACCACAGACAATCTGACCTCACACAATCTGACCACAGACGATCTGACCACAGACAATGGGACCACAGACAATCTGACCTCACACAATCTGACCACAGACGATCTGACCACAGACAATGGGACCACAGACAATCTGACCTCACACAATCTGACCACAGACGATCTGACCACAGACAATGGGACCACAGACATTCTGACCTCACACAATCTGACCACAGACGATCTGACCACAAACAATGGGACCACAGACCATCTGACCACACACAATCTGACCACAGACAATGGGACCACAGACCATCTGTCCACAGACAATCTGACCACAGACAATGGGACCACAGACAATCTGACCACAGACAATGGGACCACAAACAATCTGACCACATACAATGAGACCACAGACAATCTGACCACTCACAATCTGACCACAGACAATCTGACCACAGACAATGGGACCAAAGACAATCTCACCACAGACAATCTGACCACACACAATCTGACCACAGACAATCTGACCACACACAATCTGACCACAGACAATGGGACCACAAACAATCTGACCACATACAATGGGACCACAGACAATCTGACCACAGACAATGGGACCACAGACAATCTGTCCAAAGACTATCTGTCCACAGACAATCTGTCCACAGACAATCTGACCACACACAATCTGACCACAGAGAATCTGACCACAGACAATGGGACCACAAAGAATCTGACTACACACAATCTGACCACAGACTATCTGACCACACACAATCTGACCACTGACAATCTCACCACTGACAATCTGACCACTGACAATGGGACCACAGACAATCGGACCACAGTCAATTGGTCCACAGACAATCTGACCACCGACTATCTAAACACAGACTATCTCACCACAAACTGAGCCTAAACAATCTGACCACAGACTATCTGATCACAGATAATCTGACCACAGACTATCTGACCACAATCTGACCCTAAACAATCTGACCACAGACAATGGGACTACAAACAATCTAACCACAGACTATCTGATCACAGACAATCTGACCACAGACAATGGGACCACAGACAATCTGACCACAGACAATCTGATCACAGACAGTCTGACCACAGAAAATAATCTGGCCCCTTACAATAATAATGTCCCAATCCTGGGCTCCTGGGCCACTTTATTTAATGTCCCCATCCTGTGTTGCCTTATGTCGCCCCATCCTGGGACCCTATGTTGCCCCATCCTGGGACCCTATGTTACCCCCATCCTAAGCTCCTATGTTGCCCCATCCTGGGACCCTATGTTTCCCCATCCTGGGACCCTATGTACCCCCATCCTGGGACCCTATGTTGCCCCATCCTGGGACCCTATGTTACCCCCATCCGGGGACCCTATATTACCCCCATCCTGGGACTCTATGTTACCCCCATCCTGGGACCCTATGTTACCCCCATCCTGGGACCCTATGTTGCCCCATCCTGGGACCCTATGTTACCCCCATCCTGGGACCCTGTTACCCCCATCCTGGGACCCTATGTTGCCCCTCCTGGGACCCTATGTTACCACCATCCTGGGACCCTATGTTACCCCATCCTGGGACCCTATGTTACCCCCATCCTGGGACCCTATGTTACCCCCATCCTGGGACCCTATGTTACCCCCATCCTGGAACCCTATGTTACCCCCATCCTGGGACCCTATGTTACCCCCATCCTGGAACCCTATGTTACCCCCATCCTGGGACCCTATGTTAACCCCATCCTGTGACCTATGTTACCCCCACCCTGAGCTCCTGTGTCCACTTTAATAATGTCCCCATCCTGGGCCCCTATATGAGCTTCTCACAGAGAGGAGGAGATTCGCCTCATCTTCCTGTGCGCTCTGGCGTCCTCTTGTGAGTTCATATTTGTTGTGGTCCTTAAAATGGCCACTGACTGCAGCGGTGACAGTGAAGAAGAAGAAACAATGGCGTGCACTTTGTGTGGGAACTTTGAGGTGCTGGTGAAGTGGGATGGAGATCCCTGGAATCCAGTGGTAACGAGTCACCGCACAGTCCTGATGAACATTTGTGGACAGTTTATTTCACATATAGTGGGTAAGACAAAGGCGCTGATATGGAGGAAGGTGCAGGGAATTTAGCGACAAGAAAATAACGTTTTGACCCTACAAGGCCACACTGCCAATGTAAAGAAAGAAGAAAAACACTAAAACTAAGCTTGGTTGAGCTGGTATACATGCAGTATATGAAGTGAAGGAGTTAAATACACATATATAAACACATGTTCACATTGGCCATAAAGCAGACAAAACCTACAAGAGACAAAATGAGAAAACCCTCCTGTAACTAAATAAGTAAAATGCAAAAGTAATTCAGAGTTCTTAGTAATACTGGATTTTATCAAATGTAGCATAAAAGTCGTCCCACCGCGACAAGGTGACCCTGGTCGGGGCGATCCTACACTGGCTAATATTAGTACCTTATCCTGTGTCAGAGTTGACGTCCGTGTGTGAATAAGGGCAGTACAGTATTGCTAAGAACTCTGAATTATTTAAATGCACTTTTGCTTTTTACTTATTTAGTTACAGCGGGTTTTTCTCATTTTGTCTCTTGTAGGTTCGGTATGCTTTATGGCCAATGTGAACATGTGTTTATGTGCTGCGTGTGTACCAAGTCAATCCAAGCTCAGTTTTTGTGTTTTTTTTTCTTTGCACTTTTGCATTCTGTGCGAGCCGGGGTGCGGCCTCCCTCTCCTGAGTGGGAAATTGTATGTAAAGGCTTCCCCAGACAGGTGTCCACTGGTTGGGACCCGGTCCTTGTCTGCCCTTATTCACACGGTGACGTCAACTCTGACACATGGTAAGGTTATTAATATTAGCCAGTGTAGGACCGTCCCAATCAGGGTCACCTTGTTGTGGTGGGACGACTTTTATGCTACATTTGATCTAATACAGTATTATTAGGAACTCTGTGTTACTTCCATGCACTTTTGCTTTTTATTTATTTAATTACAGCAGGTTTTCTCATTCAATGTAAAGAAAGACCATGACACGAGAACCAGCTGCACATACAAGAAAACAACTTATAAGTCAGGATAGAACAAAATAGTGAAAGATAAGAATAGAACCCTGCAGACAAGACGATTCGGGATATTTCAGTTGTTAGAGGACCTTGAATACAACGCTAAACACATGAGAACGCTCGTCAAGGTGAATGCACGAGGGGTAAATTTATTAAAGAAAAGAGGAGAGAATGATGGATACAGAACACGAGAGAGATTGTACATCATTCACTCCCTGACGCGCGTCCTACCTCCGACAGTTGGACTTGTCAGTCATTTGTCTCCAGGTGCAGAAGCTTTATCTCCGGTGTTGTGGATACAATGTCTCCATCATTCTCTCCTCTTATTCTTAAATAAAGGTCACCCCTCGTGCACTCACCATGACGCGCGTCCTTAGGTGTTTATGTCTCCTGAATCGTCTTGTCTACAGGGTTCTATTCTTATTTTTTTTTTACTATTTTGCACTATGCTGAATTATAATTTGTTTTCTTGTATGTGGAGCCGACTCTCATGTTAGTGACAATGTGAATAAGATCCTTGAAGGTCGAAAAATTATTTTCTTATTGCTAAATTCCCTTAACCTTCTTCCATATCAGCGCCATTGTCTTACTGCCCACAAATGTTCATCAGAACTGTGCGGTGACTCATTACTACTTACAGCTGTGACAGGTCGCTCTGCTCAGTGACAGGCCGCTCTACTCAGTGACTGGCCGCTCTGCTCAGTGACAGGCCGCTCTGCTCAGTGACAGGCCGCTCTACTCAGTGACTGGCCACTCTACTCAGTGACTGGCCGCTCTGCTCAGTGACTGGCCGCTCTGCTCAGTGACAGGACACTCTGCTCATTGACATGCCGCTCTGCTCAGTGACTGGCTGCCCTGCTCAGTGACTGGCTGCCCCGCTCAGTGACAGGCCGCTCTGCTCAGTGACAGGCCGCTCTGCTCAGTGACAGGCCGCTCTGTTCAGTGACAGGCCGCTCTGCTCAGTGACAGGCCGCTCTGTTCAGTGACAGGCCGCTCTGCTCAGTGACAGGCCGCTCTGTTTAGTGACTGGCCGCTCTACTCAGTGACAGGCCGCTCTGCTCAGTGACAGGCCGCTCTGCTCAGTGACTGGCCGCTCTACTCAGTGACTGGCCGCTCTACTCAGTGACTGGCCACTCTGCTCAGTGACAGGCCGCTCTGCTCAGTGACAGAATACTCTCGTCAGTGACAGGCCGCTCTGCTCAGTGACTGGCCGCTCTCCTCAGTGACAGGCTGCTCTGCTCAGTGACTGGCAGCTCTGCTCAGTGACAGGCCGCTCTGCTCAGTGACTGGCCACTTTGCTCAGTGACACGCCGCTCTGCTCAGTGACAGGCCGCTCTGCTCAGTGACTGGCAGCTCTGCTCAGTGACAGGCCGCTCTGCTCAGTGACAGGCCGCTCTGTTCAGTGACAGGCCGCTCTGCTCAGTGACAGGCCGCTCTGTTCAGTGACTGGCCGCTCTACTCAGTGACAGGCCGCTCTGCTCAGTGACAGGCCGCTCTGCTCAGTGACAGGCCGCTCTGCTCAGTGACAGGCCGCTCTGCTCAGTGACTGGCAGCTCTGCTCAGTGACAGGCCGCTCTGCTCAGTGACTGGCCACTTTGCTCAGTGACACGCCGCTCTGCTCAGTGACAGGCCGCTCTGCTCAGTGACTGGCAGCTCTGTTCAGTGACAGGCCGCTCTGCTCAGTGACAGGCCGCTCTGTTCAGTGACAGGCCGCTCTGCTCAGTGACAGGCCGCTCTGTTCAGTGACTGGCCGCTCTACTCAGTGACAGGCCGCTCTGCTCAGTGACAGGCCGCTCTGCTCAGTGACTGGCCGCTCTACTCAGTGACTGGCCGCTCTACTCAGTGACTGGCCACTCTGCTCAGTGACAGGCCGCTCTGCTCAGTGACAGAATACTCTCGTCAGTGACAGGCCGCTCTGCTCAGTGACTGGCCGCTCTCCTCAGTGACAGGCTGCTCTGCTCAGTGACTGGCAGCTCTGCTCAGTGACAGGCCGCTCTGCTCAGTGACTGGCCACTTTGCTCAGTGACACGCCGCTCTGCTCAGTGACAGGCCGCTCTGCTCAGTGACTGGCAGCTCTGCTCAGTGACAGGCCGCTCTGCTCAGTGACTGGCCACTCTGCTCAGTGACTGGCCGCTCTGCTCAGTGACTGGCCACTGTGCTCAGTGACTGGCCACTCTGCTCAGTGACTGGCCACTCTGCTCAGTGACAGGCCGCTCTGCTCAGTGACAGGCCGCTCTGCTCAGTGACAGGCCTCTCTGCTCAGTGACTGGCCGCTCTGCTCAGTGACAGGCCGCTCTGCTCAGTGACAGGCCGCTCTGCTCAGTGACAGGCCACTCTGCTCAGTGACAGGCCTCTCTGCTCAGTGACAGGCCGCTCTGCTCAGTGACAGGCCACTCTGCTCAGTGACAGGCCTCTCTGCTCAGTGACTGGCCGCTCTACTCAGTGACAGGCCGCTCTGCTCAGTGACTGGCCACTCTGCTCAGTGACTGGCTGCTCTGCTCAGTGACTGGCCGCTCTGCTCAGTGACAGGCCGCTCTACTCAGTGACAGGCCGCTCTGCTCAGTGACTGGCCACTCTGCTCAGTGACTGGCTGCTCTGCTCAGTGACTGGCCGCTCTGCTCAGTGACTGGCTGCTCTGCTCAGTGACTGGCCGCTCTGCTCAGTGACAGGCCGCTCTACTCAGTGACAGGCCACTCTGCTCAGTGACAGGCCTCTCTGCTCAGTGACAGGCCGCTCTGCTCAGTGACTGGCCGCTCTACTCAGTGACAGGCCGCTCTGCTCAGTGACTGGCCGCTCTGCTCAGTGACTGGCCGCTCTGCTCAGTGACTGGCCGCTCTGCTCAGTGACAGGCCGCTCTACTCAGTGACAGGCCTCTCTGCTCAGTGACAGGCCGCTCTGCTCAGTGACAGGCCACTCTGCTCAGTGACAGGCCGCTCTGCTCAGTGACACGCCACTCTGCTCAGTGACAGGCCGCTCTGCTCAGTGACACGCCACTCTGCTCAGTGACTGGCCTCTCTGCTCAGTGACAGGCCTCTCTGCTCAGTGACTGGCCGCTCTGCTCAGTGACTGGCCGCTCTGCTCAGTGACAGGACGCTCTGCTCAGTGACAGGCCGCTCTGCTCAGTGACAGGCCGCTCTGCTCAGTGACAGGCCGCTCTGCTCAGTGACAGGCCGCTCTGTTCAGTGACAGGCCGCTCTGTTCAGTGACAGGCCGCTCTGCTCAGTGACAGGCCGGCCACTGACATCACATAGCAGTAGCATTGAGAGGTCAGCGGCCTATGAGAGGCTGCAGGAGTCAGCGTGCAGCCTCTGATAGGTGGGTGCACATTTAACGTCACCGTTTTGTGACGTCAGTGCGCGGCCTGTCACACATCAGTGAGCCCTGTCACAGCTGCAGCTGACGTTCAGATGATGTCCATCATCGCCAGGGCCGGCTCCAGGCTTTCATGCACCCCTGATGAGTCTCAGTGGCCTCTTAATACATACCACAATTCCTGATGCACAGATAAGAAATATCGGTACAGTACAATGCCAAAGATTTCACTTCTTACATTACATGAGTGATATCTGTAATGCATTCTACACTAGGTCAGAAATCGGCGAATACTTACAGCACACAGTGTAACTGCAGACTCAACAACATGGACGGGACAGTAAGGTCCTCCATACAATATAATGGGCACTACATAGTCCTCTATACAGTATTATGAGCACCAAAAAGTTCTCCATACAATATCATGGACACCACATAGTCCTCCATACAGTATTATGAGCACCACATAGTCCCCCATACAATATTATGGGCACCACATAGTCCTCCATACAGTATTATGGGCACCACATAGTTCTCCTCACAGTATTATGAGCACCACATAGTCATCCATACAGTATTATGAGCACCACATAGTTCTCCTCACAGTATTATGAGCACCACATAGTCCTCCATACAGTATTATGGGCACCACGTAGTCCTCCATACAGTATTATGAGCACCACATAGTCCTCCATACAGTATTATGAGCACCACATTGTCCCCCATACAATATTATGGGCACCACATATTCCTCCATACACTATTATGAGCACCACATAGTTCTCCTCACAGTATTATGAGCACCACATAGTCCTCCATACAGTATTATGGGCACCACATAGTCATCCATACAGTATTATGAGCACCACATAGTTCTCCTCACAGTATTATGAGCACCACATAGTCCTCCATACAGTATTATGGGCACCACGTAGTCCTCCATACAGTATTATGGGCACCACATATTCCTCCTGTGGGGATAGATAGCTCAGCTGGGATCTTTGCTTTGGCACAAGCGTGTGGCTATGAAGTCACTTCAGCAGACTAGCAATTTCCACATGAATATGGACACGGCATATTTATTGTGCACACTTGTTATCCAATGTTACACATGCCAAACATGAAATAAAACATCTAAGGCCGTCTGGCCACTGACTAACAATAGCAGGCTAACTACAAAATAAACCTATATAACAGCAAACAAGTCCATGTAATCTTACTGTGTCAGCTCCCAGTTCAGCAGACGAGATAGACTGAGAGATTCCAGCTCCTCCTGATTATATCAGCTGGACCAGTCAGGAAACCAAAACCTGGATTGAATTAGTGGAGGGGGAACTACCAGTCCTTTCCATGCTGATCACTAAGGAAACCAGTACTGGATTACAGTGAAATAAACTGGCTTCTTCATCAGTACAGGGAGACATATGAAATGAAACGGGGAGAAATATACCTGTTTTCTAGTACCTCTCCCCTTGGCACCTCACACTCCATACACTATTATGAGCACCACATAGTTCTCCTCACAGTATTATGAGCACCACATAGTTATCCATACAGTATTATGAGCACCACATAGTTCTCCTCACAGTATTATGAGCACCACATAGTCATCCATACAGTATTATGAGCACCACATAGTCCCCCATACAATATTATGGGCACCACGTAGTCCTCCATACAGTATTATGGGCACCACATATTCCTCCATACACTATTATGAGCACCACATAGTCCTCCATACAGTATTATAAGCACCACATAGTCCTCCATACAGTAATATGAGCACCACATAGTCCTCCATACAGTATTATGAGCACCACATAGTTCTCCATACAGTAATATGAGCACCACATAGTTCTCCATACAGTAATATGAGCACCACATAGTTCTCCACACAGCATTTTGAGCACCACATAGTCTTCCACACAGTATTATGAGCACCAGATAGTCCTTCATGCAGTATTATGGGTGCCACAAAGTCCTCCGTGCGGTATTATGAACACCACATAGTCCTCCCTACAGTATTAGGGGCACCACACAGTCCTCCATTCAGTATTATTGGCACTATAATTGCTCCTAAAGTATAATCAGCACCACTTAGTCCGCCATACAGTATTATGGGCACCATATATTGCTCCATACAGTATATTGGGCTACATATAGTGCTCTATACAGTATAGCGGGCACCACTTAGTCCTCCATACAGTATTATGGGCACCATATATTGCTCCATACATTATATTGAGCCACATATAGTGCTCCATACAGTATAATGGGCCACTTATAGTGCTCCATACATGAGTGATGTCTATTGTACATTCTACAATAGGTCAGAATCCAGGGAATCCTTACAGCACAGTGTGACTGCAGACTTATCAATATGGACGGGTCAGTATGGTCCTCCATACAGTATGAAGGTCACCTAATAATACTCCATACAGTATAATGGGCACCACATAGTACTCCATACAGTATTATGGGCACAACATAGTCCTTCGTACAGTATTTTTGGCACTGGATAGTCCTCCATACAGTATTATGGGCACCATATAGACCTCCTTACAGTATTACGAGCACCAAATAGTCCTTGATACAGTATTATGGGCACCACATAGTCCTCCATACAGTTTAATGGGCACAACATAGTCCTCCATACAGTTTAATGGGCACCACATAGTCCTACCTACAGTATCTTAGGCACCGCCAATTCCTCCATACAGTGTTATGGGCACCACATAATCATCCATACAGTATTATGAGCACCACATAGTCCTCCATACAGTATATGGCTATCACATAGTCCTCCATACAGTATTATGGGCACCACTTAGTAATTCATACAGTATTATGGTCATCACATAGTCCTCCATACAGTATTATGGGTGCCACATAGTCCTTGGTGTGGTATTATGAGGACCCCATAGTCCTCCCTGCAGTATTATGACCACCACATATTCCTCCATACAATATTATGTGCACCACGCAGTGTGGGGTACAGCATGCAAGCATCCCATAAACAAAGCATTACAGAAGCTAAGCATCAAGTAAACAGCAGTTATCCATGGCAGTTAATCAGGGCAGGAGTCAGGTAACCCACACTTTGCTTTCCCCTTTAACCATGTGCTTTACTTCTATCCTCCTGTGCTCCCTTGCCATCCTCATTCACCACCCCATCCCCCCTCCATCAAGACTCATACACATTAGCCCCTCTATACTTCCCTCTCCCATGTACAGCTCCCATGCACTCCTCACCTTCCTGAGAAACCTCTGCCAATCTTGCCCAAACACATCGCAGAAAAAAACTACTTATAACTCCAACAACTACTTGCTCTTTATCTTCCTTCTCCTACTGATTTCAGGTGACATCTCCCTGTTGTGAACTCATTTTCTGCTCCACCAGTTGAGAGTTCTCCTTCCGTTCTCCCTCTGGTGGTGACAGGAGGTAGTGAGGTTGGTTTAATTGATAGTGATCTGCCACTTTATGAGGAGGATAACAATTGGCTCTCTGGAGTATCAGACTGGATATAAGACAGCCGACGCCCTATCCTGGTGCTGGTGATTCAGTCTGCTTCTCAGGTCTTTGACTTCAGCTCTGTTCTAGTCTTCTCAAGTTAAGTTTGTTTTTGCTATTGTTCACACTTGCTCTTGTTGGTCAATTCAGTTTTTTGTGGTCAGCCAGACCCTCCTGGGGTTGTGCTGAATTTCCACTCCTATTTATCTGTATTTGCCTTTTTGTCCCTTACTAGTTCGGTCTCTTTTTGCTCTGTCTCAGAATATTTCAGAGTTCTGATATAGTGGGAGAAGACTAGTGACTTCAGGGTTAATTTTGCTATCAGAAGTGTTGGACATTATTTTGGTAAGGGTTTTGGCAGATTGCAGACAGTGTCTTTCCTTTCCTGTCCTTTCTAGTTAGTCGGGCCCCATCGTTTGCTCAGCCTATTTTTCTGCCTTTGTTTGTGTTTTCATCTTGTTTCACCGTCAATACATGTGGGGGGCTGTCTTTCCTTTGGGGTCTGCTCTGGGGCAGTTAGTTTTCCTCTTTTCCTGCTTTAGGCTTATGTAGCTCTCCGGTTGTGACGAGGCGTCTAGGATCATTGTAGGTACGCTCCACGACTGCTGCTAGTTGTGTGGTAAGATCAGGGATCTGCAATCTGCATAGTTACCAACCTCTCTGGTTTTCTGAGACTTGACTTGTGTTGTTTTTTCCAACTCGGTGACCCATTCATAACATCTCCCCCTACCCTGGTCCACCATCCCCCAACCTCAACCCCTACCCTACCTCATATCAAAACCATAATAATCTTATTAATATTACTTGCACTGCCTCATCTCCATCATTTAATTGTGCCCTCTGGAATCCATGGTCTGTTTGTAACAAGCTTCCTTTCCTGCACAACTACTTTCTGAACAACTCTCTTAATCTGTTGGCCCTCACTGAAACCTGGATTCAGGATTCTGACACTGTCTCTCCTGCTGCCATTTCATATGGTGGCTTACATTTCTCTCATTTCCTGAGACCCACAAACAGACATGGTGGTGGAGTCAGCATACTCCTGTCCCCACAATGCACTTTCCAGGTCATCCCCCCAGTTCCATCACTCACATTCTCTTCTTTTGAGGTCCACAATATCAGGCTCTTCCGTCCCCTCTCCCTCAGAGTAGCGGTCATACAGTAGGGAAAAAAAGTATTTAGTCAGTCAGCAATAGTGCAAGTTCCACCACTTAAAAAGATGAGAGGCGTCTGTAATTTACATCATAGGTAGACCTCAACTATGGGAGACAAACTGAGAAAAAAAAATCCAGAAAATCACATTGTCTGTTTTTTTTTCATTTTATTTGCATATTATGGTGGAAAATAAGTATTTGGTCAGAAACAAAATTTCATCTCAATACTTTGTGATATATCCTTTGTTGGCAATGACAGAGGTCAAACGTTTTCTGTAAGTCTTCACAAGGTTGCCACACACTGTTGTTGGTATGTTGGCCCATTCCTCCATGCAGATCTCCTCTAGAGCAGTGATGTTTTTGGCTTTTCGCTTGGCAACATGGACTTTCAACTCCCTCCAAAGGTTTTCTATAGGGTTGAGATCTGGAGACTGGCTAGGCCACTCCAGGACCTTGAAATGCTTCTTACGAAGCCACTCCTTCGTTGCCCTGGCGGTGTGCTTTGGATCATTGTCATGTTGAAAGACCCAGCCACGTTTCATCTTCAATGCCCTTGCTGATGGAAGGAGGTTTGCACTCAAAATCTCACGATACATGGCCCCATTCATTCTTTCATGTACCCGGATCAGTCGTCCTGGCCCCTTTGCAGAGAAACAGCCCCAAAGCATGATGTTTCCACCACCATGCTTTACAGTAGGTATGGTGTTTGATGGATGCAACTCAGTATTCTTTTTCCTCCAAACACGACAAGTTGTGTTTCTACCAAACAGTTCCAGTTTGGTTTCATCAGACCATAGGACATTCTCCCAAAACTCCTCTGGATCATCCAAATGCTCTCTAGCAAACTTCAGACGGGCCCGGACATGTACAGACTTAAGCAGTGGGACACGTCTGGCACTGCAGGATCTGAGTCCATGGTGGCGTAGTGTGTTACTTATGGTAGGCCTTGTTACATTGGTCCCAGCTCTCTGCAGTTCATTCACTAGGTCCCCCCGCGTGGTTCTGGGATTTTTGCTCACCGTTCTTGTGATCATTCTGACCCCACGGGGTGGGATTTTGCGTGGAGCACCAGATCGAGGGAGATTATCAGTGGTCTTGTATGTCTTCCATTTTCTAATTATTGCTCCCACAGTTGATTTCTTCACTCCAAGCTGGTTGGCTATTGCAGATTCAGTCTTCCCAGCCTGGTGCAGGGCTACAATTTTGTTTCTGGTGTCCTTTGACAGCTCTTTGGTCTTCACCATAGTGGAGTTTGGAGTCAGACTGTTTGAGGGTGTGCACATGTGTCTTTTTATACTGATAACAAGTTTAAACAGGTGCCATTACTACAGGTAATGAGTGGAGGAAAGAGGAGACTCTTAAAGAAGAAGTTACAGGTCTGTGAGAGCCAGAAATCTTGATTGCTTGTTTCTGACCAAATACTTATTTTCCACCATAATATGCAAATAAAATGAAAAAAAAACAGACAATGTGATTTTCTGGATTTTTTTTTCTCAGTTTGTCTCCCATAGTTGAGGTCTACCTATGATGTAAATTACAGACGCCTCTCATCTTTTTAAGTGGTGGAACTTGCACTATTGCTGACTGACTAAATACTTTTTTTCCCCACTGTATATCGGCCCCCAGGCTCACCCACCCACTTCCTTGACCATTTTTCAGCCTGGTTGCCGCACTTCATGTCCTCACAACTACCAACTCTTATCATGGGAGACTTCAACATCCCCATTAACAGCCTTACTTCCACATCTGCATCCCAGCTTCTATCACTAACCACTTCTCTAGGCCTCTCGCAGCTTTCAACCTCTGAGACACACAAGGACGGTAACACCCTTGATCTGGTCTTTGTCCGGCTCTGTTCAATCTCCCACCTAAAAAAGTCACTGCTTCCACTCTCTGACCACATCATTCTCTCCATTGTGCTCACAAATCCTCGCCTACCCCAGCTCACTCTTACCTACCACACATTCAGAAATCCACAAGCCATTAACCCTCAGACACTTTCAGACTCCGTACACTCATCACTGTCCCCAATCTCCTCTTTTTCCTGTCCTGATCTAGCTGTTCATCACTACAACGACACTCTTAGAAGCACCATTGACCAAGTAGCTCCCCTCACCCTCAGAACCTCCAAGCACACAGTAAAATAGCCCTGGCTCACAGCGCAAACTCAACTTCTCCAGCGATGTTCTAGGAGTGCTGAATGCCTATGGAGAAAAACCGCACACCAGAAGACTTCATCCACTTCAAATTTATGTTAAGAACTTATAACGCTGTCCTTCACCTCGCCAAACAGACCTACTTCACCACCATGATCTCCTCACTAGCCAGCAACCCCAAGAAACTTTTTGATACTTTTCACTCCCTCCTCAGGCAAAAGCACAAGCCCCTAACACAGTCATTTGTGCTGGTGACCTGGCCTTCCACTTTACAGAAAAAATAGATAATATCCGTCAGGAAATCTGCTCCCAACCACCAAGTGCTGTGATTCCCATCCCTTCCTGCATCTCTCCTGGCTCACTTTCCACATTTGATCCCATCACAGAAGAAGAAATCTCCAGACTCCTCTCTTACTCTCGTCCCACTACATGCACTACCGACCCCATTCCCTCACATCTCCTCCAGTCTCTCTCTCCTGTTGTCACAACTCACCCAACTGCAATCTTTAATCTCTCCCTCTCCTCAGGCATTTTCCCATCCTCCTTCAAACACACCATCGTTACTCCATTACTAAAGAAACCTGCTCTCGACCGATCCTGCACAAACAACTACAGACCTGTCTCCAATCTCCCCTTCATCTCTAAACTTTTGGAGCGCCTAGTATACTCCCGCCTTACCCATTACCTCTCCACTCACTCAATTCTAGACCCTTCACAGTCCGGCTTCCGCCCCCTACATTTGACTGAAACTGCACTCATCAAAGTGACCAATGACCTTCTGACAGCAAAACGTAACGGTGACCACTCTCTGCTCATTCTTCTTGGCCTATCTGCAGCTTTCGACACTGTTGACCACCATCTCCTACTCTCTAGGCTCCAGTCACTAGGCATTAAGGACACTGCTCTCTCCTGGTTCTCTTCCTATCTCTCTGACGGCTCCTTCAGCGTTTTGCTCGCTGGCTCCACGTCATCTCCTCTTCCTCTCGCAGTCGGGGTACCTCAGGGCTCAGTCCTTGGCCCCCTTCTCTTCTCTCTCTACACGGCCCCAATTGGACAGACCATCAGCAGGTTTGGCTTTCAGCACCATCTTTATGCTGATGACACACAACAATATACGTCATCCCCGAACCTTACCCACGCTGTACTACAGAACGCCAGTGACTGTCTGTCCGCAGTCTCCAACATCATGTCCGCTCTCTATCTGAAACTCAACTTCTCCAAAACTGAACTTCTGCTCCTGCCGTCTCCTAACCTCCCTAAATCTGACATTTCCCTCTCCGTGGGTGGCACTATAATAACACCCTGGGATCAGGCGCGCTGTCTGGGTGTTATGTTTGACACCAAACTCTCCTTCACATCCCATATACAATCTCTTGCCCGCTCTTGCCGCTTACACCTAAAGAACATCTCTTCGCCCTTTTCTCACCATGGAAACAACAAAAACCCTCACTGTAGCATTGATCCACTCCCGCCTGGATTACTGCAACGCTCTATTAATTGGCCTCCCCATTACTCGACTATCCCCTCTCCAGTCCATACTTAATGCAGCAGCCAGGGTCATCTATGTGGCTAAACGGTACTCGGACACTTCTGCTGTTCGCCAGTCCTTACATTGGCTGCCCATTCATTATAGGGTCCAATTCAAAGTACTTGTTATCACCCACAAAGCTCTCCACAGTGCAGCACCCCCCTACATCTCCTCCCTCATTTCTGTCTATAGGCCAAACCGACCGCTGCGCTCTGCAAACGACTTTCCACTAACCTCTGCACTAATTCGTACCTCCCACTCCCGACTCCAAGACTTCTCCCGCACTGCACCAATCTTCTGGAATGCTCTACCCCAAGAAATTAGGACTATCCACAATTTGCATAGTTTTATTTGTTCAGAGCGGCCTATCACGTTCACTAATCACAGTCATTCTATGTGTAAGTGTGCGTGTGTAGCCCATTCACTATCTCCATCCATCCCTCACTCCCTCAGGATGGCTGGACCTTCATACACACCTGTACTCTGTATCTCCCCCACCTCATTGTAGATTGTAAGCTCTCACGAGCAGGGTCGTCTTATTTTACTTTAATTATTGTATTGTTAATGCTGTTACTTATGACTTGTGTTTTGAAACTCTTAAACTGTAAAGCACTGCGGAATATGTTGGCGCTATATAAATAAAGCTTATTATTATTATTATTCCTACATACAGTATTATGACCACCTCATATTCCGCCATACAATATTATGTGCATCACATAGTCCTCCATACAGTATTATGGGTGCCACATAGTCCTCGGTGTGGTATTATGAACACCTCATAGTCCTCCCTACAGTATTATGACCACCACATATTCCTCCATACAGTATTATGAGCATCACATAATCCCCGATACAGTATTATGGGTACCACATAGTTCTCCATAAAGTATTATGAGCACCACAAAGCCCCTGTACAGTATAATGGGCACCACGTAGTCCTGCATACAGTATTATGAGCACCACATAGTACTCCATACAGTATATGGTTATCACATAGTCTTCAATACAGTATTATGGGCACCACATAGTCCTCCATAGAGTGTTATGGGTGCCACATAGTCCTCCTTGCGGTATTATGAACACCACATAATCCTCCCTACAGTATTATGGGCACCACATAGTCCTCCATACAGTATTATGGGCACCACATATTACTCCATACAGTATATTGGGCCATATATAGTGCTCCATACAGTATAACGGGCACCACATATTCCTCCATACAGTATTATGGGCACCATATATTTCCCCATACATTATATTGGGCCACATATAGTTCTCCATACAGTGTAACGGGCACCACATAGTCCTCCTTACAGTATTATGGGCACCATATATTGCCCCATACATTATATTGGGCCACATATAGTGCTCCATACAGTATAAAAGGCCACATATTGTGCTCCATTCATAGTGAGTGATATCTATTCTACATTCTACAATAGGTCA
The DNA here is from genome assembly GCF_039654945.1 of Dendrobates tinctorius. Classification (NCBI taxonomy): domain Eukaryota; kingdom Metazoa; phylum Chordata; class Amphibia; order Anura; family Dendrobatidae; genus Dendrobates; species Dendrobates tinctorius. The sequence continues at coordinate 1,652,158 of NW_027362019.1, read as the reverse complement.
GAAACCGGCAAATCCTTACAGCACACAGTGACTGCAGACATCAATACGGACGTGTCTGTATGGTCCTCCATACAGTATAATGGGCACCATATAATCCTTCATACAGTATAATGGTCACCACATAGCCCTCCATACAGTATTATGAGCACCACATATTCCTCCATACAGTATTATGGACACCACATAGTCCTCCATGCAGTATTATGGGCACCACATAGTCCTCCATACAGTATTATGAGCATCACATAGTCTTCATACAGTTTTATGAGCATCACACAGTGCTCCATACAGTATTCTGTGCACTACGTAGTCCTCCATACAGTATTATGGGCACCACATAGTCCTCCATACAGTATTATGGGCACCACATAGCCCTCCATACAGTATTATGAGGACCACATATTCCTCCATACAGTATTATGGACACCACATATTCCTCCATACAGTATTATGGACACCACATAGTCCTCCATACATTATTATGAGCATCACATAGTCTTCATACAGTTTTATGAGCATCACACAGTGCTCCATACAGTATTCTGTGCACTACGCAGTCCTCCATACAGTATTATGGGCACCACATAGTCCTCCATACAGTATTATGGGCACCACATAGCCCTCCAAACAGTATTATGAGGACCACATATTCCTCCATACAGTATTATGGGCACCACATAGTCCTCCATACAGTATTATGAGGACCACATATTCCTCCATAGAGTATTATGAGGACCACATATTCCTCCATACAGTATTATGGGCACCACATAGTCCTCCATACAGTATTATGGGCACCACATAGCCCTCCATACAGTATTATGAGGACCACATATTCCTCCATACAGTATTATGGACAGCACATAGTCCTCCATACAGTATTATGGGCACTACATAGTCCTCCATACAGTATTATGGGCACCACATAGTACTCCATACAGTGTTATGGGCACCACATAGCCCTCCATACAGTATTATGAGGACCACATATTCCTCCATACAGTATTATGGGCACCACATAGTCCTCCATACAGTATTATGAGCATCACATAGTCTTCATACAGTTTTATGAGCATCACACAGTGCTCCATACAGTATTCTGTGCACTACGTAGTCCTCCATACAGTATTATGGGCACCACACAGTCCTCCATACAGTATTATGGGCACCACATAGCCCTCCATACAGTATTATGAGGACCACATATTCCTCCATACAGTATTATGGACACCACATAGTTCTCCATGCAGTATTATGGGCACCACATAGTCCCCCATACAGTATTATGAGCATCACATAGTCTTCATACAGTATTATGAGCATCACACAGTGCTCCATACAGTATTATGTGCACTACGTAGTCCTCCATACAGTATTATGGGCACCACATAGTCCTCCATACAGTATTATGGGCACCACATAGCCCTCCATACAGTATTATGAGGACCACATATTCCTCCATACAGTATTATGGACACCACATAGTTCTCCATACAAATCATAGAATCATAGAATCATAGAATCGTAGAGTTGGAAGGGACCTCCTGGGCCATCTGGTCCAACCCCCTGCTCAAAGCAGGATTCGCTAAATCATCCCAGTCAGATGTCTGTCCAGCCTCTGTTTGAAGACTTCTATTGAAGGAGAACTCACCACTTCTCGTGGCAGCCTGTTCCACTCATTGATCACTCTAACTGTCAAAAAGTTTTTTCTAATATCTAATCTGTGTCTCTTCCCATTCAGTTTCATCCCATTGCTTCTAGTCTTTCCTTGTGCAAATGAGAATAAAGTTGATCCTTCTACAATGTGACAGCCCTTTAGATATTTGTAGACAGCTATTAAGTCTCCTCTCAGTCTTCTCTTTTGCAAACTAAACATTCCCAAATCCTGCAACCTTTCCTCATAAGACAGGGTTTGCAGACCGGTCACCATTCTGGTCGCTCTTTTCTGAACTTGCTCCAGTTTGTTGATGTCTTTTTTAAAATGTGATGCCCAAAACTGGACACAATATTCTAGATGAGGTCTGACCAAAGAGGAGTAGAGGGAAATAATGACTTCACGTGATCTAGACTGTATGCTTCTGTTAATACATCCTAGAATTGCATTTGCCTTTTTTGCTGCTGCATCACACTGTTGACTCATATTCAGTCTGTGATCTATTAGTATACCCAAGTCTTTTTCACATGTGCTGTCACTTAGCCCTATTCCTCCCATTCTATATATGCTTTTTTCATTTTTATTGCCCAGATGTAGTACTTTGCATTTCTCCCTGTTAAAAACCATTCTGTTAGTTGCTGCCCACTTCTCCAGTTTATTTAAATCTTTTTGAATCCTCTCTCTCTCTTCTCTAGTATTAGCTATCCCTCCTAGCTTTGTGTCATCAGCAAATTTAATCAGTTTACCCTCAATTCCTTCATCTAAATCGTTGATAAAGATGTTGAACAATACAGGGCCCAGGACAGAGCCCTGTGGTACCCCACTTGAGACATTCTTCCAACTGGATGTGCAGCCATTTACGACCACTCTTTGGGTCCGATCACTAAGCCAGTTATGAATCCACCTAACAGTTGCCTTGTCCATTCCATACTTAGTCATTTTTTCAATAAGGATTGTATGAGAGACTTTGTCAAATGCTTTGCTGAAGTCAAGATATACTATATCTACAGCATTTCCTTGATCCACCCAATCAGTGATACCGTCATAGAAGGAAATTAAGTTAGTCTGACATGACTTATTAGTTAGAAACCCATGCTGACTCTGTTTAATCACTTCATTCTTATCCAGGTATTGACATACATGTTGTTTAATAATTTGTTCAAAGATCTTTCCTGGTATAGAAGTCAGACTCACCGGCCTATAGTTGCCTGGGTCCACCTTCTTCCCCTTTTTGAAGATAGGAACAACATTTGCTCTTCTCCAGTCTTCTGGCACTTCTCCTGTTCTCCAAGAATTTTCAAAGATTATGGAGAGGGGTTCAAAAATTTCTTCTGCTATCTCCTTCAGTACTCTGGGGTGTAATTCATCTGGACCTGGAGACTTGAATTCATTTAGGTTAGCTAAGTGTTTCCTCACTATCTTTCTGTTTATAGATATCCTGGATTCTTCTATTCCCTAGGACAGTGAATAACAGTTGATGTTGCATTTCCTTTCTGAGAGAAAACAGATGCAAAATAGGAATTTAAAAGTTCAGCCTTCTCAACATCCTGTCTTACCATTTCATCATTTTCATCCTGTAAAAATCCTATAGCATCTTTGACTTTTCTTTTACTTTTGATATATCCCCAAAATCCTTTATTATTGCTTTTGACATCTCTTGCAAGCCTCAGTTCATTTTCAGCTTTAGCTAATCTGATTTGTGCCCTGCAGGTTCTGCAGACAGCATTATATTCTTCTTTAGATATGCCTCCCTCTTTCCATTTTATAAACATTTTTTTCTTCCTTTTTAGCATGTACTTAAGTTCTGTGTTCATCCATCCTGGTTTCCTTAAATGCTTCCTATTCTTCCCTCTTTTCGGAATTGTTAACAACTGTGCTTTGAGAATTTCATTTTTCAAGATTTCCCATCCTTCCTGGACATTTTTGTCTTTAAGGATATCCAGCCATTGGATCCCTCCAATTATCTTTCTGAATCCCTTAAAATCTGCCTTTCTGAAATCTAACCTTGACGTCTGAGTCTTCACAGGTCTTCCACCTCTAGTAATCCAAAATTCTAAAATAGCATGGTCGCTACCTCCTAGGGTCCCAGCCACTTTTACCTCCTCAACCATTTCCTCCCTGTTTATAAGGATTAGATCCAAGGTAGCAGTTCCCCTTGTTTTCTCCTTTACCTTTTGGAAGATAAAGTTGTCAGCAAGAGAGGATAAGAATTTCCTTGACCTGTTAGTTTTGCCTGAGAGAGCTTCCCAACAAATGTCTGGATAGTTGAAATCTCCCATGACAACTATGTCATATTTTTTGGAGAACTTGGCCATCTGATGCATAAAGAGTTCATCTATATCTTCGGCTTGCACAGGCGGCCTGTAGTAAATGCCTACAATGGTGTCCTTTCCATTGTTCTGTCCTTGTATACAGTATACAGTATTATGAGGACCACATATTCCTCCATACGGTATTATGGGCACCACATAGTCCTCCATACAGTACTATGAGCATCACATAGTCTTCATACAGTTTTATGAGCATCACACAGTGCTCCATACAGTATTCTGTGCACTACGTAGTCCTCCATACAGTTTTATGGGCACCACATAGTCCTCCATACAGTATTATGGGCACCACATAGCCCTCCATACAGTATTATGAGGACCACATATTCCTCCATACAGTATTATGGACACCACATAGTTCTCCATGCAGTATTATGGGCACCACGTAGTCCTCTACTCAGTATTATGAGCATCATATAGTCTTCATAAAGTATTATGAGCATCACACAGTGCTCTATACAGTATTATGTGCACTACATAGTCCTCCATACAGTATTATGAGCACCACCTAGTCCTCCATATAGTATTGTGAGCACCCCATGGTCCTCCATATAGTATTATGGGCACCACATAGTCCTCCATGCAGTATTATGAGCATCACATAGTCTTCATACAGTATTATGAGCATCACCCAGTCCTCCATATAGTATTATAAGCATCACACAGTCCTCCATACAGTATTATGAGCATAACACAGTGCTCCCTTCAGTACTATGTGCACTTCATAGTCCTCCATACAGTACAGTATTATGAGCACCACATAGTCCTCCATACAGTATTATGAGCACCACATAGGCCTCCATTCAGTATTATGGGCACCACATCGTCCTCCATGCGGTATTATGAGCATCACTTAGTCTTCATACAGTATTATGAGCATCACACAGTGCTCCATACCGTATTATATGCACTACATAGTCCTCCTTACAGTATTATGAGCACCACAAAGCCCCTGTACAGTAAAATGGGCACCACGTAGTCCTGCATACAGTATTATGAGCACCACATAGTACTCCATACAGTATATGGTTATCACATAGTCTTCAATACAGTATTATGGGCACCACATAGTCCTCCATACAGTATATGGTTATCACATAGTCCTCAATACAGTATTATGGGCACCACATAGTCCTCCATACAGTATTATGAGCACCACATAGTTCTCCATACAGTATTATGGGCACCACACAGTCCTCCATACAGTATTATAAGCACCACATAGTCCTCCATACGGTATTATGAGCACCACATAGTCCTTCATACAGTATTATGGGCACTACATAGTCCTCCATACAGTATTATGGGCACCACATAGTCCTCCATACAGTATTATGAGCACCACATAGGCCTCCATTCAGTATTATGGGCACCACATAGTCCTCCATGCGGTATTATGAGCATCACATAGTCTTCATACAGTATTATGAGCATCACACAGTGCTCCATACCGTATTATATGCACTACATAGTCCTCCATACAGTATTATGAGCACCACAAAGCCCCTGTACAGTATAATGGGCACCACGTAGTCCTGCATACAGTATTATGAGCACCACATAGTACTCCATACAGTATATGGTTATCACATAGTCTTCAATACAGTATTATGGGCACCACATAGTCCTCCATACAGTATATGGTTATCACATAGTCCTCAATACAGTATTATGGGCACCACATAGTCCTCCATACAGTATTATGAGCACCACAAAGCCCCTGTACAGTAAAATGGGCACCATGTAGTCCTGCATACAGTATTATGAGCACCACATAGTCCTCCATACAGTATATGGTTATCACATAGTCCTCAATACAGTATTATGGGCACCACATAGTCCTCCATACAGTATTATGAGCACCACATAGTTCTCCATACAGTATTATGGGCACCACATAGTCCTCCATACAGTATTATAAGCACCACATAGTCCTCCATACGGTATTATGAGCACCACATAGTCCTTCATACAGTATTATGGGCACTACATAGTCCTCCATACAGTATTATGGGCACCACATAGTCCTCCATACAGTATTATGAGCACCACATAGGCCTCCATTCAGTATTATGGGCACCATATAGTCCTCCATGCGGTATTATGAGCATCACATAGTCTTCATACAGTATTATGAGCATCACACAGTGCTCCATACCGTATTATATGCACTACATAGTCCTCCATACAGTATTATGAGCACCACAAAGCCCCTTTACAGTATAATGGGCACCACGTAGTCCTGCATACAGTATTATGAGCACCACATAGTACTCCATACAGTATATGGTTATCACATAGTCTTCAATACAGTATTATGGGCACCACATAGTCCTCCATACAGTATATGGTTATCACATAGTCCTCAATACAGTATTATGGGCACCACATAGTCCTCCATACAGTATTATGAGCACCACATAGTTCTCCATACAGTATTATGGGCACCACACAGTCCTCCATACAGTATTATAAGCACCACATAGTCCTCCATATGGTATTATGAGCACCACATAGTCCTTCATACAGTATTATGGGCACTACATAGTCCTCCATACAGTATTATGGGCACCACATAGTCCTCCATACAGTATTATGAGCACCACATAGTCCTTAATACAGTATTATGGGCACTACATAGTCCTCCATACAGTATTATGGGCACAACATAGTCCTCCATATAGTGCTCCTTATAGAATAATTGACCTATATAATGCTCCATACAGAATAATTGTTGGGCCCCATGAAAAGCTCCATACAGAATAATGACTCCATATACGTAATGTTCCACACAGTAAATAATGGGCCCCATATATTGCTCCATACAGTCTAATGGGATGCATATATTGCTCCATATAGTCTAATTGGCTGCATATATTGCTCCATACAGTCTAATAGGCCCCATCTAATGCTCCATACCAGGTCCAGTGTATTCCCATTATCACCTGTAGTAGTTAGTAAGATCATTAATGGAGCAGAGCTGGGAGAAGACTAGGTTCAGTGTATTCACATCCTCATGTGTAAGAGAGTTAGTGGGATCATACACTGAACCAAGCCAATAAAAGACCAGGTCTAGTGTATTACCATCTTAATGTGTAGGAAAGTTAGTAAACTCATACATGGAACAGGGCAGGGAGAAGACAAGATCCAGTGTATTCCCATCCTTATGTTTAAGAGAGTCAGTAAGGTGATACTTGGAGCAGAACTTGGAGAAGACCAGGTCCAGTGTAGTCCCATCCCCATGTTTAGATTTAGAAAGGTCATACACTGAGTAAAACTGTGAGAAAATTAGGTCTGGTGTATTCAAACTTTCATTTGTAGGAGTTTGTCAGGTTATGCACTAAGCAAAGCTGGAAGAAATCCAGGTACAGTGTATTTCCACCTCCGTGTGTAGGACAGTAAGGTCATACATGGAGCAGATCCAGAAGACCAGGTCCAGTGTATTCCCATCCTCATGTGTAAGAGAGCTATTGAGGTCATATATGAAGTAAACCTGGAAGAAGACCAGGGACAGTGTATCCCCATCCTCATGTGTAGGGGATTTTGTAAGGTCATACACGTAGAAGAGACGGGAGAAGACCAGGTCGAGTGTTTTCCCATACTCAGGTGTAAGAGAATTAGTGAAGTCATATACGAAGCAAAGCTGGGAGAAGACCAGAGCCAGAGTATTCACATCCTCATCTGTTGTAGAGTTAGTAAGTTCATTAATGGAGCAGAGCTAGGAGAAAACCAGGTTCAGTGTATTACCATCCTCATGTGTAAGGGAGTTAGTGGGATCATACTCTGAGCCAAGCCAAGAGAAGACCAGGTCCAGTGTATTACCGTCTTCATGTGTGGGAGAATTAGTAAGGTCATATATAGAACAGAGCAGTGAGAAGATGAGATCCAGTATATTCCCATTCTCATGTGTAGGAGAGTCAGTAAGGTTGTACACTGAGTAGAACTATTAGAAGACCAGGCCCGGTGAATTCCAGCCTTCAAATGTAGGAGGTTACATTCACAGGTCATTCACTGAGCAGAGCTGGAAGAAGTCCAGGTCTAGTGTATTCCTGCCTCCATGAGCAGGATAGTAAGGCCATACATGAAGCAGAGCCAGGAGAACACAAGGGCCAGTGTTTTCCAGACTTCATATGTAGGAGAGTTATGTTCACATATTTATTAGTTACCTTTAATATTATTTCCTTCAGGTCATTGGATTCTAAATCAAATGTCATCTACAAAGCAGCAACAGCAGAGGAGAACATGGCATGACCGGCAGAGATTGATAAAGGGATTGTGGGTGTATATAGTCTATAAAGCAGCAACATAGAGTGGACCCCAAGGTGGGAGGATGTCACAAAGATGTGTGTATGGGGGATTGTCACTTGCAAACATTTGTCAGGTGTGTGGTGTGGGGGAAATTGTAACTCGAGGTGGTCATATTTTTTGTGGGAGGGCTTGTCCTTGGTATCCTGTGTGTGAGGAGGGTATTATCACCTGTAGAGCTTATCCCAGTTATAGGTTTTCTTGGGGGGAAATTGTTATTGGTAGGGCCTGTTATGGGTGTGGAAGGGATAGCCACCAGCAGGGCCTTCAAGGATGTCATTGGGTGTAACCTATTGCCTTATCTTGGCTGTGGGGGATTGTCACAAGTAGGGCTTCTCTTGATTATGTGGGTAATGGTAATTGCACCAGTAGTGTCCAGTGTGGCGTTTGGTGTCACGATTAGGGTTGGTTCTGAGTAGTCATTGCATGTCATCTGTCCTGGGTATGGTTGGGTCTCAGCAGTATGGGTTATTGTAGGTGTTATTTGGTGTCACCATAGGGCTTGTCCAGTGCAGTGTTTGGTGTCACCATTAGGGTTGGTTCCCAGTAGTCATTGCATGTCACCTGTCCTGGGTATAATTGGGACTCAGCAGTATGGGTTATTGTAGATGTCATTTCGTGTCACCAGAGGACCTGTCCAGTGTGGCGTTTAGTGTCACCATTAGGGTTGGTTCCTAGTAGTCACTGCATGTCACATGTCCTGGTTATGGTTGGGTCTCAGCAGTATCAGCTATTGTAGGTGTCATTTCGTGTCACCAGAGGGCCTGTCCAGTGTGGCGTTTAGTGTCACCATTAGGGTTGGTTCCCAGTAGTCATTGCATGTCACCTGTCCTGGGTATGGTTGGGACTCAGCAGTATGGGTTATTGTAGGTGTCATTTCGTGTCACCAGAGGACCTGTCCAGTGTGGCGTTTAGTGTCACCATTAGGGTTGGCTCCCAGTAGTCATTGCATGTCACATGTCCTGGGGATGGATGGGTCTCAGCAGTATGGGTTATTATAGCTGTCATTTGGTATCACCAGAGGGCCTGTCCAGTGTGGCGTTCAGTTTCACCATTAGGGTTGGTTTCCAGTCGTCATTGCATGTCACCTGTCCTGGGTATGGTTGGGTCTCAGCAGTATCGGCTATTGTAGGTGTCATTTGGTGTCACCAGAGGGCCTGTCCTGGATGTGGATAGAATGGGGTTAGGGTAACACATGAGGGTTGGATAATATCACACTGTATATATTCTGTGTAGCCGACATATCACACACCAGTAAATGTATTTGTATAAACCGTGGTATTTGTGTCCTCATTGTGAATATAATCTTTTTGGTTACAGTATAAATCTTGAACCTGATTAATAAATTCCATCTTTACGTCATTTTTCACCTTGGGGTGAATAGTTGTGTTGTACATAAAATGTATCCTCAGGAGATCGCTCACATATAGGATGAACAACCCCCCATTCTGGGCTCGGAGCCATCACCCTGATCCGGGAGGATCTCCAAATATGGAATCATTGAGTGTTTCTTCCCAGCCTGGAGTCCAGGGAGGGAGGCCATAAATGGAGACGGCAGAAAGCAGGAATTCAGACTCGTTCCTCCTAATCCAGGATTCCACACATGGCAATAATGACTCAATACCCAAACACAGTGTGATACAGTAAAGATGTATATCTTTGTACGTGTTAGCCAGTAGATAGAAAAATATTCAGGATTGAGAGTCCTCAGTAGTTGATACCTTTTAATGGCTAACTGAAAAGATGGTAACACATTGCAGCTTTCGAGACTACTCAGGTCTCTTCATCAGGCTAGACTAATACAAAATCTGAAGTCACATATTTATGCACAATACAACACAGAAAAAATGCAATAGATAAGACAAGTGACGTGAAGCAGAACTATCAATATGGGAGAGGGAGAAACATAAATATAAACATTGGACCAGTTCATAGATAAGGACTCCGGATGTTTTATGGTCCTCTGATTGGGGTCTAGTTCTGTGTTGTGATTCCCCCACAAGGTTTTAAAAGGAAATTCCTTAATTGATGTAAAAAGACATAAATCCATGCGACACATTCATTCCAGCACTGAGAGTGTCAAAGGTCGTCATAAATTTGTACTCCCAAACTCTTCTCTCTCTCTGAGAATTGAAGTTACCTTTCAGTACCAGTAATTTCATATCCTTATCTATGAACTGGTCCAATGTTTATATTTATGTTTCTCCCTCTCCCATATTGATAGTTCTGCTTCACGTCACTTGTCTTATCTATTGCATTTTTTCTGTGTTGTATTGTGCATAAATATGTGACTTCAGATTTTGTATTAGTCTAGCCTGATGAAGAGACCTGAGTAGTCTCGAAAGCTTGCAAAGTGTTACCATCTTTTCAGTTGGCCATTAAAAGGTATCAACTTCCAAGGACTCTCAATCCCAAACACAGTGTGAGAGATGGCGGAAACTGCTCCAGCATCTGGATGGTTAACTATACCCCATCCCCCGCCATCACCCTATAATATGGGGACCCCACTGTGCACAATACAGCCCTGTGGGACAGTAAGTCACATGGCATGTGGGTATGTGGGTGCTGACATTGTAGTCACTTCCTATATCCCGTACACGACCTCAAAGTGGAGTCTGGAAAAATAATAATAATAATAATTCGAAATTTACATAAATCTAAAACAATGTAATATTAATGAAGAAATAAAAATAATACATTATCACAGTAATAGCTATAAAAAATAGTAATAAAATACTATTTACAAAATCAATATAAATTAATATAAATAATAGTAATATTAATAAAGACATAATAAAAACAATAATAATAATAATATATAAATAATATTAATAATGCAGTAATAAAGGTAATAATAAAATAATAGTGATATAATATAATAAATAATGGTGATAATACATGTAACGGGGACTTCTGTGCTGTAATACCTCTTACATTACCACCCCGTTTCTCAGGAGGTTCACTCTGCTTTTCCTCACTTCTAAATGAAGGACGCTGGCTCGAAAGGCTTTGTAACATGGGAACATATAAAAGATCACTGCTTCTCCACGTATTTCCAGTGTGACAACATTTTACTCATCGGTCTCAGAATATACATACATACAGAGGGCAGGACAATCAATATGTGGCGGGCCAGTCCGGTTGGGACATTGTCTTTGCAGGTGGCCCAGCTGATGGCAGGTGTGGCATTGCACCCCAGGGGCACTCTGGTAAGCCGGGGTTTTAGCTGGTGCCCCGACAATCTTCTGTGGTTTAGGGGCCTCCAGACCCATGGGAGGGCTCCTAGTGACAGTCTTTGATCCTGGCAACTGAGACCTCCTGGCATCATGATGTTCATCGGCCAGACGAGCAGCCTCCTCAAGAGTCATTTGCCGTCTGTCCCGAAGCCATTCTCGTGTCTCGGGGTTTAGTCCAGTAAAGAATCACTCTTAACAAGATGAGCTGGAGGACGTCCTCCTTAGTGGTTGCTTGGCTTCCTTGTACCCACTGTAGCAGTGACCGCTGTAGTTTACAGCCCCATTCAGCGTGGGTATCTGTTACCTGTTTTATAATAAATCAGATAAATATAGTGCCAAGATAAATAGGTACTTCCAAAAAATACATGAGAGACCCGAGAAAAAAAGGAAGCTTTTTAACCATAAAAATAGAATTTATTTTAAGCCGTTATTAGCAACAATGCAATTTTTATATATATCACAAAAAATACACAATTAAAACATGCAACAATGCAGACAAGATTTTTTAGAAGGAGAAACACCAATACAAAAAAGCTGCAAGAATAATCTTATGGCATAAATAGACTTGTTATACATGTTGCACACATTTTCTATTATGCATGTTGATACAAAAAAAAAGAACAAGAAATGGGCAATATTACAAATATAGGGTGCAAAAAACGCCTCCCAAATATTCCATTCAAAGGCCTTAGGTAGTGGCAAAAAAGAGCTTCTTTAAGATTTATAAAGTGCCAATGCATAAGTAACCTTAGTGCAAGAAATGAAAGAGACTAATGCCACTATTAATATGCAAGGAGATAAGTGTGCTAAATTGAAAAGTCTGTATTCATACCTGATAGCAGCAAAAGGACCCCAACGCGCGTTTCGCACTTGGCTATATTAGTCTCTTTCATTTCTTGCACTAAGGTTACTTATGCATTGGCACTTTATAAATCTTAAAGAAGGTCTTTTTTGCCACTACCTAAAGCCTTTGAATGGAATATTTGGGAGGCGTTTTTTGCACCCTATATTTGTAATATTGCCCATTTCTTGTCCTTTTTTTTGTATCAACATGCATAATAGAAAATGTGTGCAACATGTATCACAAGTCTATTTATGCCATAAGATTATTCTTGCAGCTTTTTTGTATTGGTGTTTCCCCTTCTAAAAAATCTTGTCTGCATTGTTGCATGTTTTAATTGTGTATTTTTTGTGATATATATAAAAATTGCATTGTTGCTAATAACGGCTTAAAATAAATTCTATTTTTATGGTTAAAAAGCTTCCTTTTTTTCTCGGGTCTCTACCTGTTTTATAAGTCTGCGGAACTTTTGGCGGTATGCCTCTGGTGTCAGCGCATACGGGGCCAAGATCACTTCTTTGATCCGCTCATAGTCCATGCAGTTTTCATCAGGTACCGTGCGATAGGCGTCCGCTGCCCGGCCTGTCAGCTTGCTGGCCAGAACCTGAACCCAATCCTCCGGCTTCACTTGATGAAGGGCACACTGCCGCTCAAAGTCCTGCAGAAAGCCATCAATGTCTTCCTCTGCCTCCCCCAACTGTCGGAAGGCATTATACTGGATTTTTTTGTGGCTTACTGCTCACGGTACCTGGGCGAAGGCCAGAGCTCCCCCTGCTCGCTGACTCTCCTCTTTCCGCTCTGCCATCTCCATCTTGGCTAGCTCTATCCTGGTGCGCTCTGCCATCTTTTCCTTCAGATCAGTACGCACATCAGCCATCACCTCTCGTATGATCTCTACTGCAGGGTTTTGGCCATAGAACGCCAGTCTGCTCTTTACCTCCCTCTGGAATTCAGTCTCTTGCACGTTCACACTGGGGGGCGCTGCACTGTCGTGTTCCATGATGGCTGCTATCAAATCCACTTTTGTTTTGTTGCTGGCGATTAACCCTCGAGCTTCCACCATGTATTTTAATGTATTCCTCTTTAACTTCTGGTAGTTGTTTTCCATTCAGTCCTTTACTCCTACAGATGGGGTATCATATCCCGCTGTCTGCCACCAGTGTAACGGGGTCTTCTGTGCTGTTATACCTCTTACATTACCACCCCGTTTCTCAGGAGGTCCACTCTGCTTTTCCTCACTTCTGAATGAAGGACGCTGGCTCGAAAGGCTTTGTAACATGGGAACATATAAAAGATCTCTGTTGCGCCACGTATTTCAGTGTGACAACATTTTACTCACTGGTCTCAGAATATATATACATACAGAAGACAGGACAATTAATATGTGGTGGGCCAGTAGATAACAGGCTTCAATTAAGACGCCAGACGTACATTACAATAACCGCAGGTGGCCGGCGACCCCCGATCATTTACCGTGGGATTTACAAAGGTGGGGGGAGGTCAGAAGTGGGATATCTCGTTTACTTCTGCCCAGGAGTCGCAGCCGGTCGGTTGCTGCATTAAGGGCATACATCTCACATTACAACTATCATACATGCATCTCCTATTCGGGGTGCTGGGGGGATCTGTAACACGGCTCCCCCTTTTCAGCGACGCGATCGGCATGCATAGTCTAATCCTTAACGGATCGGTTTGGGGATGACCGAAGTCTATGGGGTTGGTACAAGTTCCGTTTGTCGACTTAGTCCATCGGCGTTACCGTTTTGTTTGCCGGGTCTGTGGTGGATGGTGAAGTCCAGAGGTTGTAGGGCTAAACTCCACCGCAGTAATCTGGCGTTGTCTCCAGAGACCCGATAAAGCCACACTAGGGGATTATGGTCCGTTAGGAGGGAAACTGTCATCCATACAAATATGATTGTAACTTCTTGAGCACCCTTACTACTGCCAGGTACTCCTTCTCGATAGCCGCATAGCTTACTTCGCGGGCCAGTAGTTTCCAACTCAGGTAAGCTACCGGGTAGTCTTGACCATCCGGCCCGACTTGGCTCAGCACTGCCCTCAATCCAAACATAGAAGCGTCTGTGTGAACCAGGAAACGTTTAGTTGGATCGGGTGCGGCCAATACCGGGGTATTTGTGAGGGCGGCCTTTAGCTGGCGGAAGGCTTCCTCACACTCTGGGGTCCAGGTTACCTGGCGGGGGAGGGTCTTACGGGTCAGATCAGTGAGAGGCTTGGCTACGCTGCTGTAATTGGGGACAAATTTCCTATAATACCCGGCTGTCCCTAGAAACGCCATGACCTGGGTTTTAGTGCGTGGTGTGGGCCATTTGGCTATGGCCTCAATCTTGGCTGGTTCTGGTCACTGTTTCCCACTTCCCACCCAATGTCCTAAATACTGAACCTCTGCTTTGCCCACGTGACACTTGTTGGGGTTCAAGGTGAATCCAGCCTTGTGAATCCTGTCCAATACAGTCTCTAGGTGATATAGATGCTCTTACCATGTCGCGCTGTAGATGGCGATGTCATCCACGTAGGCACAAGCATAGTCCTGGAGACCATCCAGAAGCCGGTCAGCCAGCCTCTGGAAGGTCGCAGGGGCATTCTTTATCCCGAATGGCATAACTTGAAACTGGAATAAGCCGAATGGGGTGACAAATGCAGACTTGGGAATAGCGTCAGGACTTAAGGGGATCTGCCAATAGCCTTTGCATAGATCGATGGTGGTCAAATACTTTGCCCCCACCAGCCGGTCTAACAACTCATCCACACATGGCATGGGATACGCATCCGTCACCGTTTTCTCATTTAGCTTGTGATAGTCTACACAAAACCGGGTAGTCCCATCCTTTCTGGGCACTAACACTGCAGGGGATGCCCAGGGACTATCTGACTCTTCAGTGACCCCTAAATGCAACATTTCTTGTATCTCTTGTCGCATCCCTTCTCGTACAGACTCGGGGATGCGGAAGGGGGGTTGTCTCGGGGGGGTCTGATCCTGGGTCTCAACCTTGTGTTGTGCCAGGCGAGTGTACCCCGGTCTCTCTGAAAACATCCTCTGTCGCTGCCTCAACAATGCCTCCGCCTGCTGTCTCTCCCGGGGCCCTAGGTTTTCGCCCAAGTGTACCTGGTCCCATGTTTTAGACTGAGTCCTCTCCCCTAAGACATCAGGCAAGGTGAGTCCTGCTAAATCCTCTGCTTTGGGTGCACAGATGGCCACTACCTCTTCAGGGCGCTCCCCGTAGGGCTTCAGCATATTCACGTGGAACATGCGGATAACCCTGGTGTCGTCACAATCGGCGACATTATAGGTTGTGTCGGCTATTTTCCCCACTACCTGGTAGGGCCCCTGCCATGTAACTTTGAACTTGTTCTGCCTAGTTGGTTCTAACTCCAGGACCTTCTGTCCTATTTCCAAAGTGCACTCTCTGGCCCTCCGATCGTACCATACGCGCTGGCGCCGCTGGGTCGCCTGCACGTTCCCACGTACAGCCTGGGTCAGCTCCTGTAGGCAATGAAGAGGAGGATGAATGAACTCATGGAGATCAACATCCGACACTGCGGAGACACCATCACGTGTTTCTCAACGCAGTGATTCTAGAGCACTGCCCCCATCCCTTATGGGAAATATGTAAAACATGCAAAACAGAAGCCGCGGAGACACCATCACGTGTTTCTCAACGCAAGCAATGACCAGCCAGGTCTTTGCCCGGGAAGGAACAACCACGGGAAGGGCAGTCTCCAATGAAGGAAACCACCTATGCCAAAACATGGTATCCATCCACATACAGCTGTTTCGGGGTATTGCCCCTCATCAGTGTGGAGTAGGAAACTGGCTGGTAGGAGCAATGCCTAGTAAAAAGACTATGAAGAGGAGGATGAATGAACTCATGGAGATCAACATCCGACACTGCGGAGACACCATCACGTGTTTCTCAACGCAGTGATTCTAGAGCACTGCCCCCATCCCTTATGGGAAATATGGAAAACATGCAAAACAGAAGCCACGGAGACACCATCACGTGTTTCTCAACGCAAGCAATGACCAGCCAGGTCTTTGCCCGGGAAGGAACAACCACGGGAAGGGCAGTCTCCAATGAAGGAAACCACCTATGCCAAAACATGGTATCCATCCACATACAGCTGTTTCGGGGTATTGCCCCTCATCAGTGTGGAGTAGGAAACTGGCTGGTAGGAGCAATGCCTAGTAAAAAGACTATGAAGAGGAGGATGAATGAACTCATGGAGATCAACATCCGACACTGCGGAGACACCATCACGTGTTTCTCAACGCAGTGATTCTAGAGCACTGCCCCCATCCCTTATGGGAAATATGTAAAACATGCAAAACAGAAGCTGCGGAGACACCATCACGTGTTTCTCAACGCAAGCAATGACCAGCCAGGTCTTTGCCCGGGAAGGAACAACCACGGGAAGGGCAGTCTCCAATGAAGGAAACCACCTATGCCAAAACATGGTATCCATCCACATACAGCTGTTTCGGGGTATTGCCCCTCATCAGTGTGGAGTAGGAAACTGGCTGGTAGGAGCAATGCCTAGTAAAAAGACTATGAAGAGGAGGATGAATGAACTCATGGAGATCAACATCCGACACTGCGGAGACACCATCACGTGTTTCTCAACGCAGTGATTCTAGAGCACTGCCCCCATCCCTTTTGGGAAATATGTAAAACATGCAAAACAGAAGCCGCGGAGACACCATCACGTGTTTCTCAACGCAAGCAATGACCAGCCAGGTCTTTGCCCAGGAAGGAACAACCACGGGAAGGGCAGTCTCCAATGAAGGAAACCACCTATGCCAAAACATGGTATCCATCCACATACAGCTGTTTCGGGGTATTGCCCCTCATCAGTGTGGAGTAGGAAACTGGCTGGTAGGAGCAATGCCTAGTAAAAAGACTATGAAGAGGAGGATGAATGAACTCATGGAGATCAACATCCAACACTGCGGAGACACCATCACGTGTTTCTCAACGCAGTGATTCTAGAGCACTGCCCCCATCCCTTATGGGAAATATGTAAAACATGCAAAACAGAAGCCGCGGAGACACCATCACGTGTTTCTCAATGCAAGCAATGACCAGCCAGGTCTTTGCCCGGGAAGGAACAACCACGGGAAGGGCAGTCTCCAATGAAGGAAACCACCTATGCCAAAACATGGTATCCATCCACATACAGCTGTTTCGGGGTATTGCCCCTCATCAGTGTGGAGTAGGAAACTGGCTGGTAGGAGCAATGCCTAGTAAAAAGACTATGAAGAGGAGGATGAATGAACTCATGGAGATCGACATCCGACACTGCGGAGACACCATCACGTGTTTCTCAACGCAGTGATTCTAGAGCACTGCCCCCATCCCTTATGGGAAATATGTAAAACATGCAAAACAGAAGCCGCGGAGACACCATCACGTGTTTCTCAACGCAAGCAATGACCAGCCAGGTCTTTGCCCGGGAAGGAACAACCACGGGAAGGGCAGTCTCCAATGAAGGAAACCACCTATGCCAAAACATGGTATCCATCCACATACAGCTGTTTCGGGGTATTGCCCCTCATCAGTGTGGAGTAGGAAACTGGCTGGTAGGAGCAATGCCTAGTAAAAAGACTATGAAGAGGAGGATGAATGAACTCATGGAGATCAACATCCGATACTGCGGAGACACCATCACGTGTTTCTCAACGCAGTGATTCTAGAGCACTGCCCCCATCCCTTATGGGAAATATGTAAAACATGCAAAACAGAAGCCGCGGAGACACCATCACGTGTTTCTCAACGCAAGCAATGACCAGCCAGGTCTTTGCCCGGGAAGGAACAACCACGGGAAGGGCAGTCTCCAATGAAGGAAACCACCTATGCCAAAACATGGTATCCATCCACATACAGCTGTTTCGGGGTATTGCCCCTCATCAGTGTGGAGTAGGAAACTGGCTGGTAGGAGCAATGCCTAGTAAAAAGACTATGAAGAGGAGGATGAATGAACTCATGGAGATCAACATCCGACACTGCGGAGACACCATCACGTGTTTCTCAACGCAGTGATTCTAGAGCACTGCCCCCATCCCTTATGGGAAATATGTAAAACATGCAAAACAGAAGCCACGGAGACACCATCACGTGTTTCTCAATGCAAGCAATGACCAGCCAGGTCTTTGCCCGGGAAGGAACAACCACGGGAAGGGCAGTCTCCAATGAAGGAAACCACCTATGCCAAAACATGGTATCCATCCACATACAGCTGTTTCGGGGTATTGCCCCTCATCAGTGTGAAGTAGGAAACTCCCCTCGTCACAGCCGGAGAACTACATAAGCCTAAAGAAAGAAAGGGGAGATCTAAACTGCCCCAGAGCAGACCCCAAAGCAATAGACAGCCCCCAACATGTATTGTCGGTGAAAAACAGATGAAAACACAAACACAGACAGAAAGACAGGCTGAGCAAACAATGGGGCCCAACTAACTAGATAGGACAGGACAGAAACGTTGCTGGCTGCAATCCGCAAAAAACCCTACAAAAATGTCCCAACCGTCTGATAGGAAAAAAGGCCCTGAAGTCGCTAGACTTCAAAATCACTATATCAGCACTCAGGTATATTCCAAAAACAGAGCAAAGAGATCAACTGATCAGAGACAAAAATGGAATTTAGCCAGTCCCAACCAGGACTGGCTGAATACAAACACTAAGGAAACCAGACAAAATCTCATGGAATAATAGTAGGGCAAAAACTTAGCTTTTAGTAGACAGGAACTAAAACTGGATGCCAGAGCTCAGAGCAGAAAGGATCACCAGCAAACCCTGCAGGGCGTCGCCTGCCTTATATCCACTCAGACATTACAGATGTCCAATCACACTCCGCCTGTTCAGATAACAGGTTCTTCCCATGCCAATCAATTTCACTACCTCTCTTCACCAGCAGAGGGAGTTCATCAGACATCAAAGGTGAAGGGGAAAATGAACTCACAACAAGGGTCACTGCAGCTATTGGTTCATGAATGAGGGACACTGCAGCTACTATTGGTTCATGAATGAGGGCCGCTGCAGCTACTATTTGTTCATGAATAAGGACCGCTGCAGCTACTATTTGTTCATGAATAAGGGCCGCTGCAGCTACTATTTGTTCATGAATAAGGGCCGCTGCAGCTACTATTTGTTCACCTCAAAAATATTTCACGGATCCATACATTCCTCAACCAAGAATCTGCAAAAAGCCTTGTCCATGCCTCATCATCTCCCGCCTTGACTACTGCAACCTCCTGCTCTGTGGCCTCCCCTCTCGCACCCCTCCAATATATTCTTAACTCTGCTGTCCGACTAATCCACCTGTCCCCCCGCTATTCCCTGGCCTCTCCCCTCTGTCAATCCCTGCACTGGCTCCCCATTACCCAAAGACTCCAGTTCAAAACCCTAACCATGACATGCAAAGCCATCCACAGCCTGAGTCCTCCATACATCTCACAAGATCTCCTTCTGTACTCCCCTCTTATCTCCTCTTCCCACAATTGCATACAAGATTTCTCCCGCGCATCCCCTCTAATCTGGAACTCTCTACCACAACATATCAGACTCTCGCCTACCATAGAAACCTTCAAAAAGAACTTGAAGACCTACCTCTTCCGACAAGCCTACAACTTGCAGTAACCACCGATCCACCAAACCGCTGCACGACCAGTTCTACCCTCGCCTACTGTATCCTCACCCATCCCTTGTAGATTGTGAGCCCTCGCGGGCAGGGTCCTCTCTCATCCTGTACCTGTCGTGACTTGTATTGTGTAAGATTACTGTATTTGTATGTATTATGTATACCCCTCCTCACATGTAAAGCGCCATGGAATAAATGGCGCTATAATAATAAATGATAATAATAATAATAATACTATTGGTTCATGAATGAGGGCCGCTGCAGGTACTATTGGTTCATGATTGAGGGATGCTGCAGATACTATTGGTTCGTGAATGAGGATCGCTGAGGCTACTATTAGTGCATGAATGAGGGCCGCGGCAGCTACTTTTGGTTCATGAATGAGGATCGCTGAGGCTACTATTAGTTCATGAATGAGGGCCGCTGCAGCTACTATTAATTAATGAATGAGGGCCGCGGCAGCTACTTTTGGTTCATGAATTAGGGTCGCTGAGGCTACTATTAGTTCATGAATAAGGGCCGCGGCAGCTACTTTTGGTTCATGAATGAGGGTCGCTGATGCTACTATTAGTTCATGAATGAGGGACGCTGCAGCTACTATTAGTTCATGAATGAGGGTCGCTGAAGCTACTATTAGTTCATGAATGAGGGTCGCTGAAGCTACTATTAGTTCATGAATGAGGGCCGCGGCAGCTACTATTGGTTCATGAATTAGGGTCGCTGATGCTACTATTAGTTGATGAATGAGGGCCGCTGAAGCTGCTATTGGTTCGTGAATGAGGATCGCTGAAGCTACTATTAGTTCATGAATGAGGGTCGCTGATGCTACTATTGGTTCATGAATGAGGGCCGCGGCAGCTAATTTTGGTTCGTGAATGAGGGTCGCTGATGCTACTATTAGTTCATGAATGAGGGACGCTGCAGCTACTATTAGTTCATGAATTAGGGTCGCTGATGCTACTATTAGTTCATGAATGAGGGCCGCTGCAGCTGCTATTGGTTCGTGAATGAGGATCGTTGAAGCTCCTATTAGTTCATGAATGAGGGCCGCTGCAGCTACTATTGGTTCATGAATTAGGGTCGCTGATGCTACTATTAGTTCATGAATGAGGGCCGCTACAGCTGCTATTGGTTCATGAATGAGGGTCGCTGATGCTACTATTAGTTCATGAATGAGGGCCGCTGCAGCTGCTATTGGTTCATGAATGAGGGTCGCTGATGCTACTATTAGTTCATGAATGAGGGCCGCGGCAGCTACGATTGGTTCATCAATGAGGGTCGCTGATGCTACTATTAGTTCATGAATGAGGGCCGCGGCAGCTACGATTGGTTCATCAATGAGGGCCGCTGCAGCTGCTATTGGTTCATGAATGAGGGTCGCTGATGCTACTATTAGTTCATGAATGAGGGTCGCTGCAGCTGCTATTGGTTCATGAATGAGGGTCGCTGATGCTACTATTAGTTCATGAATGAGGGCCGCGGCAGCTACGATTGGTTCATCAATGAGGGTCGCTGATGCTACTATTAGTTCATGAATGAGGGCCGCTGCAGCTACTATTGGTTCATGAATGAGGATCGCTGATGGTACTGTTAGTTCATGAATGAGCTGCAGCTACTATTAGTTCATGAATGAGGGTCGCTGAAGCTACTATTAGTTCATGAATGAGGGCCACGGCAGCTACTATTGGTTCATGAATGAGGGTCGCTGATGCTACTATTAGTTCATGAATGAGGGTCGCTGCAGCTACTTTTGGTTCATGAATGAGGGTCGCTGATGCTACTATTAGTTCATGAATGAGGGCCGCTGCAGCTGCTATTGGTTCATGAATGAGGGTTGCTGATGCTACTATTAGTTCATGAATGAGGGCCACGGCAGCTATGATTGGTTCATCAATGAGGGTCGCTGATGCTACTATTAGTTCATGAATGAGGGCCGCTGCAGCTACTATTGGTTCATGAATGAGGATCGCTGATGGTACTGTTAGTTCATGAATGAGCTGCAGCTACTATTAGTTCATGAATGAGGGTCGCTGAAGCTACTATTAGTTCATGAATGAGGGCCACGGCAGCTACTATTGGTTCATGAATGAGGGTCGCTGATGCTACTATTAGTTCATGAATGAGGGTCGCTGCAGCTACTTTTGGTTCATGAATGAGGGTCGCTGATGCTACTATTAGTTCATGAATGAGGGCCGCTGCAGCTGCTATTGGTTCATGAATGAGGGTTGCTGATGCTACTATTAGTTCATGAATGAGGGCCGCGGCAGCTACGATTGGTTCATGAATGAGGGCCGCTGATGCTACTATTAGTTCATGAATGAGAGCCACGGCAGCTACTATTGGTTCATGAATGAGGATCGCTGATGCTACTATTAGTTCACGAATGAGGGACGCTGCAGCTACTATTAGTTCATGAATGAGGGTCGCTGAAGCTACTATTGGTTCATGAATGAGGGCCGCTACAGCTACTATTGGTTCATGAATGAGGGTCGCTGATGCTACTATTAGTTCATGAATGAGGGTCGCTGGTGCTACTATTAGTTCATGAATGAGGGTCGCTGCAGCTACTTTTGGTTCATGAATGAGGGTTATTGAAGCTACTATTAGTTCATGAATGAGGGCTGGTGCAGCTGCTATTGGTTCATGAATGAGGATCGCTGAAGCTACTATTGGTTCATGAATGAGGACCACTGCATCTACTATTGGTTCATGAATAAGGGCCGCTGCAGCTACTATTGGTTCATGAATGAGGGCCGCTGCAGCTACTATTGGTTCATGAATGAGGATCGCTGAAGCTACTATTGGTTCATGAATGAGGACCACTGCATCTACTATTGGTTCATGAATGAAGGCCGCTGCAGATCTCTTAATTATCTGACCAAGAGGAGCACAAACCACTCCTCTCAGCTTCACACCTGAATTCACTTTATAGCATATATATTGCATAGCACAAGTCTCGCAAGACTTTAGTCTGCAGTGTGTATCCTAGAAGTACGTCACTCAGTTTTCCACAAAGACTTCTTACCTCTGCACATAGCATTCACTTGGTACGTCACTCAGCTTTCCACAAAGACTTCTTACCTCTGCACATAGCATTCACTTGGTACGTCACTCAGCTTTCCACAAAGACTTCTTAACTCTGCTCATAGCATTCACTTGGTATGTCTCTCAACTAACCCCCTGCTTTACCCCAGTATTATTTATGACCTTGTTTACTTTGGCTTGATCATATGCATCTGGTCCACTCTTAATTATCTGACCAAGAGGAGCACAGACCACTCCTCTCAGCTTCACACCTGAATGCACTTTGTAGCACATATATTGCATAGCACAAGTCTGCCAAGATTTTAGTCTACAGTGTGTATCCTAGAAGTGTGTATCTTAAAAGTTTCAAACCACATATCCAAGCCCTTTCCGCTTCCTGCCGACTTCACCTCAAAAATATTTCACGGATCCATACATTCCTCAACCAAGAATCTGCAAAAACCCTTGTCCATGCCTCATCATCTCCCGCCTTGACTACTGCAACCTCCTGCTCTGTGGCCTCCCCTCTCGCACCCCTCCAATATATTCTTAACTCTGCTGTCCGACTAATCCACCTGTCCCCCCGCTATTCCCCGGCCTCTCCCCTCTGTCAATCCCTGCACTGGCTCCCCATTACCCAAAGACTCCAGTTCAAAACCCTAACCATGACATACAAAGCCATCCACAGCCTGAGTCCTCCATACATCTGTGACCAAGTCTCCCGGTACTTACCTACACGAAACCTCCGATCCTCACAAGATCTCCTTCTGTACTCCCCTCTTATCTCCTCTTCGCACAATTGCATACAAGATTTCTCCCGCGCATCCCCTCTAATCTGGAACTCTCTACCACAACATATCAGACTCTCGCCTACCATAGAAACCTTCATAAAGAACTTGAAGACCTACCTCTTCCGACAAGCCTACAACTTGCAGTAACCACCGATCCACCAAACCGCTGCACGACCAGTTCTACCCTCGCCTACTGTATCTTCACCCATCCCTTGTAGATTGTGAGCCCTCGCGGGCAGGGTCCTCTCTCATCCTGTACCTGTCGTGACTTGTATTGTGTAAGATTACTGTACTTGTATGTATTATGTATACCCCTCCTCACATGTAAAGCACCATGGAATAAATGGCGCTATAATAATAAATGATAATAATAATAATAATAATACTATTGGATCATGAATGCGGGCCGCTGCAGCTGCTATTGGTTCATGATTGAGGGACGCTGCAGATACTATTGGTTCGTGAATGAGGATCGCTGAGGCTACTATTAGTTTATGAATGAGGGCCGCGGCAGCTACTTTTGGTTCATGAATGAGGGTCGCTGATGCTACTACTAGTTCATGAATAAAGGCCGCGGCAGCTACATTTTGGTTCATGAATGAGGGTCGCTGATGCTACTATTAGTTCATGAATGAGGGCCGCTGCAGCTACTATTAGTTCATGAATGAGGGTCGCTGAAGCTACTATTAGTTCATGAATGAGGGTCGCTGAAGCTACTATTAGTTCATGAATGAGGATCGCTGAGGCTACTATTGGTTCATGAATTAGGGTCGCTGATGCTACTATTAGTTCATGAATGAGGGCCGCTGAAGCTACTATTAGTTCATGAATGAGGGTCGCTGAAGCTACTATTGGTTCATGAATGAGGGTCGCTGAAGCTACTATTGGTTCATGAATTAGGGTCGCTGATGCTACTATTAGTTCATGAATGAGGGTCGCTGAAGCTACTATTAGTTCATGAATGAGGGTCGCTGAAGCTACTATTAGTTCATGAATGAGGGTCGCTGAAGCTACTATTGGTTCATGAATTAGGGTCGCTGATGCTACTATTAGTTCATGAATGAGGGCCGCTGCAGCTGCTATTAGTTCATGAATGAGGGTCGCTGAAGCTACTATTGGTTCATGAATGAGGGTCGCTGAAGCTACTATTGGTTCATGAATTAGGGTCGCTGATGCTACTATTAGTTCATGAATGAGGGCCGCTGCAGCTGCTATTGGTTCGTGAATGAGGATCGCTGAAGCTACTATTAGTTCATGAATGAGGGTCGCTGATGCTACTATTGGTTCATGAATTAGGGTCGCTGATGCTACTATTAGTTCATGAATGAGGGCTGCGGCAGCTAATTTTGGTTCGTGAATGAGGGTCGCTGATGCTACTATTAGTTCATGAATGAGGGACGCTGCAGCTACTATTAGTTCACGAATTAGGGTCGCTGATGCTACTATTAGTTCATGAATGAGGGCTGCTGCAGCTGCTATTGGTTCGTGAATGAGGATCGTTGAAGCTCCTATTAGTTCATGAATGAGGGTCGCTGATGCTACTATTAGTTCATGAATGAGGGCCGCTGCAGCTGCTATTGGTTCATGAATGAGGGTCGCTGATGCTACTATTAGTTCATGAATGAGGGTCGCTGCAGCTGCTATTGGTTCATGAATGAGGGTCGCTGATGCTACTATTAGTTCATGAATGAGGGCCGCGGCAGCTACGATTGGTTCATGAATGAGGGTCACTGATGCTACTATTAGTTCATGAATGAGGGACTCTGATGCTACTATTGGTTCATGAATGAGGATCGCTGATGCTACTATTAGTTCATGAATGAGGGACTCTGATGCTACTATTAGTTCATGAATGAGCTGCAGCTACTATTAGTTCATGAATGAGGGTCGCTGAAGCTACTATCAGTTCATGAATGAGGGCCGCGGCAGCTACTATTGGTTCATGAATGAGGGTCGCTGATGCTACTATTAGTTCATGAATGAGGGCCGCTGCAGCTACTATTGGTTCATGAATGAGGATCGCTGATGCTACTATTAGTTCATGAATGAGGGACTCTGATGCTACTATTAGTTCATGAATGAGTTGCAGCTACTATTAGTTCATGAATGAGGGTCGCTGAAGCTACTATTAGTTCATGAATGAGGGCCGCGGCAGCTACTATTGGTTCATGAATGAGGATCGCTGATGCTACTATTAGTTCATGAATGAGGGACTCTGATGCTACTATTAGTTCATGAATGAGTTGCAGCTACTATTAGTTCATGAATGAGGGTCGCTGAAGCTACTATTAGTTCATGAATGAGGGCCGCGGCAGCTACTATTAGTTCATGAATGAGGGTCGCTGATGCTACTATTAGTTCATGAATGAGGGCCGCGGCAGCTACTATTGGTTCATGAATGAGGGTCGCTGATGCTGCTATTAGTTCATGAATGAGTAGCTGCCGCGGCCCTTTGCTGGGGGAGAAAATGGCTAGAAGGTTGGAGGAGTGTTTAACCTAGGGACGAGGGGGGGAGGGTATTCCTTTTATAGGAGGGGAAGACAGTACAGCTAGAGACCTGGGCGCAAATAATGACATTGGGGGTGGGGGTGGCATGGGGGGTGGGGTTAGAACAGTTAATAATTTAAGAAAAAATAGAGGTACAGAGAGATACATAAAGTGCATGTATACTAATGCCAGAAGCCTCGCCAACAAGATGGAGGAATTGGAGTTAATGTTGTTGGAGCATAATTCCGCCATGGTGGGGATATCTGAGACATGGCCGGACGAGAGCCGTGACCGGGGGATAATTTACAGGGCTATAGTCTGCTCAGAAATGACCATACAAATAAGCGAGGGAGAGGCGAGTGTTTATATGTAAAATCATCCTTACAACCCATCCTGCGTGATAATATATATGAATCTAATGAAAATGTAGAGTCCCTGTGGGTAGAGATAAGGGGTAGGGGGGAAAAATGATAAATTACTGATAGGGGTTTGTTATAAGTCTCCAAAAATAATGGAAGCAACAGAGAATATCCTCATAAAGCAAATAGTGAAGCTGCGACTCAAGGAGAAGTCATTATTATGGGGGACTTCACCTACCCTGAAATACATTGGGGAACCGAAACCTGCAGTTCAGCAAAGGTAATAGGTGTCTGACAACTATGAGAGACAATCACCTTTCACCACTGGTTCAGGACCCAACAAGAGGGGGGGCACTGCTAGACCTAATATTAACCCACAGGCCAGACCGCAGATCAGATGTAAGGGTTGGGGGTCACTGGGGGAACAGTGATCACAAATTAATACGTTTTCATGTGTCCTGTAATAAGATGTGTAGTAGAGGGGTTACAAGGACACGAAACTTCAGGAAGGCAAATTTGCAACGGATGAGAGATGATCTTGGTGCAATAACTGGGACGATATCCTGAGACATAAAATTACACAAAGAAAATGGGAGACGTTTATTATCCTCCTGAATAGGAGCTGTGCACAATATATACCGTATGGGAATAAACATGCGAGAAATAGGAGGAGACCACTATGGCTAAATAGAGCTGTAAGGGGCGCAATAAGAGATAAAAAGAAAGCAGAGAATTACAGCAAGTAGGGAGTGAGGAGGCATTAACTAAATACAGAAGATTAAATAAATTCTGTAAAAAGCAAATCAAGACAGCAAAGACTGAGACAGAGAGACTCATTGCCAGAGAAAGTAAAAATAATCCCAAAATATTCTTTAACTACATAAGTAGTAAGAAACTAAAAAATGATAGTGTTGGTCCCCTTAAAAATAGTCTGGGTGAAATGGTGGAGGAGGATGAGGAAAAAGCCAATATGCTAAATGACTTTTTTTTCAACAGTATTTACACAAGAAAATCCCATGACGGATAACATGATCAGGGATAAAAATTCTCCGTTAAATGTCACCTGCTTAACCCAGCAGGAAGTACGGTGGCATCTAAAAATCACTAAAGTGGACAAATCCCCGGGCCCGGATGGGATACACCCCCGAGTACTGCAGGAATTAAGCACAGTCATAGATAGACCATTATTTTTAATCTTTAAAGATTCCATAATAACAGGGTCTGTACCACAGGACTGGCGTATAGCAAATGTGGTGCCAATATTCAAAAAGGGACAAAAACTGATCTTGGAAATTATAGGCCAGTAAGTTTAACCTCAACTGTGGGTAAAATCCTGGAGGGTTTTCTAAGAGATGCTATACTGGAGTATCTGGAGAAGAATAACCTCATGACCCTATATCAACATGGGTTTACAAGGGACCGTTCCTGTCAGACTAATCCGATAAGCTTTTATGAAGAGGTAAGTTCCGGATTGGACCAAGGGAATGCAGTGGACGTGGTGTACATGGACTTTTCAAAAGCTTTTCATACAGTGCCACACAAAAGGTTGATACATAAAATGAGAACAATGGGGATAGGGGAAAATATGTGTAGCTGGGTTAAGAGCTGGCTCAGGGATAGGAAACAAAGGGTGGTTATTAATGGAGCACACTCGGACTGGGTCACGGTTAGCAGTGGGGTACCACAGGGGTCAGTTTTGGGCCCGCTTCTTTTTAACATATTTATTAATGACCTTGTAGGGGGCATAGAGAGTAGAATTTCAATATTTGCAGATGACACTAAACTCTGCAGGGTAATCAATACAGAGGAGGACAATTTTATATTACAGGAGGATTTATGTAAACTAGAAGCTTGGGCTGATAAATGGCAAATGAGCTTTAATGGGGATAAATGTAAGGTCATGCACTTGGGTAGAACAAACAAGATTTATAATTATGTGCTTCATTGTAAAACACTGGGCAAAACTGTCACTGAAAAAGACCTGGGTGTATGGGTGGACGACAACTCACATTTAGTGGCCAGAGTCAGGCAGCTGCTGCAAAGGCAAATAAAATAATGGGATGCATTAAAAGAGGCATAGATGCTCATGAGGAGAACATAATGTTACCTCTATATAAGTCACTAGTGCGACCACACTTAGAATACTGTGTACAGTTCTGGTCTCCGGTGTATAAGAAAGACATAGCTGAACTGGAGCGGGTGCAGAGAAGAGCGACCAAGGTTATTAGGGAACTGGGGGGTCTGCAATACCAAGACAGGTTATTACACTTGGGGTTATTTAGTTTGGAAAATCGAAGGCTTAGGGGTGATCTTATTACAATGTATAAATATATGCGGGGACAGTACAAAGACCTTTCTAATGATCTTTTTACTCTTAGACCTGTGACGGGGACAAGGGGGCATCCTCTACGTCTGGAGGCAAGAAGGTTTAAGCATACTCACAGACGCGGATTCTTTACTGTAAGAGCAGTGAGACTATGGAACTCTCTGCCATATGATGGTGTAATGAGTGATTCCCTACTAACATGTAAGAAGGGACTGGACGCCTTTCTTGAAAAGTATAATATTACAGGGTACAGTGGGGCAAAAAAGTATTTAGTCAGTCAGCAATAGTGCAAGTTCCACCACTTAAAAATATGAGAGGCGTCTGTAATTTACATCATAGGTAGACCTCAACTATGGGAGACAAACTGAGAAAAAAAAATCCACAAAATCACATTGTCTGTTTTTTTTCATTTTATTTGCATATTATGGTGGAAATTAAGTATTTGGTCAGAAACAAGCAATCAAGATTTCTGGCTCTCACAGACCTGTAACTTCTTCTTTAAGAGTCTCCTCTTTCCTCCACTCATTACCTGTAGTAATGGCACCTGTTTAAACTTGTTATCAGTATAAAAAGACACCTGTGCACACCCTCAAACAGTCTGACTCCAAACTCCACTATGGTGAAGACCAAAGAGCTGTCAAAGGACACCAGAAACAAAATTGTAGCCCTGCACCAGGCTGGGAAGACTGAATCTGCAATAGCCAACCAGCTTGGAGTGAAGAAATCAACTGTGGGAGCAATAATTAGAAAATGGAAGACATACAAGACCACTGATAATCTCCCTCGATCTGGTGCTCCACGCAAAATCCCACCCCGTGGGGTCAGAATGATCACAAGAACGGTGAGCAAAAATCCCAGAACCACGGGGGGGGACCTAGTGAATGAACTGCAGAGAGCTGGGACCAATGTAACAAGGCCTACCATAAGTAACACACTACGCCACCATGGACTCAGATCCTGCAGTGCCAGACGTGTCCCACTGCTTAAGCCTGTACATGTCCGGGCCCATCTGAAGTTTGCTAGAGAGCATTTGGATGATCCAGAGGAGTTTTGGGAGAATGTCCTATGGTCTGATGAAACCAAACTGGAACTGTTTGGTAGAAACACAACTTGTCGTGTTTGGAGGAAAAAGAATACTGAGTTGCATCCATCAAACACCATACCTACTGTAAAGCATGGTGGTGGAAACATCATGCTTTGGGGCTGTTTCTCTGCAAAGGGGCCAGGACGACTGATCCGGGTACATGAAAGAATGAATGGGGCCATGTATCGTGAGATTTTGAGTGCAAACCTCCTTCCATCAGCAAGGGCATTGAAGATGAAACGTGGCTGGGTCTTTCAACATGACAATGATCCAAAGCACACCGCCAGGGCAACGAAGGAGTGGCTTCATAAGAAGCATTTCAAGGTCCTGGAGTGGCCTAGCCAGTCTCCAGATCTCAACCCTATAGAAAACCTTTGGAGGGAGTTGAAAGTCCGTGTTGCCAAGCGAAAAGCCAAAACATCACTGCTCTAGAGGAGATCTGCATGGAGGAATGGGCCAACATACCAACAACAGTGTGTGGCAACCTTGTGAAGACTTACAGAAAACGTTTGACCTCTGTCATTGCCAACAAAGGATATATCACAAAGTATTGAGATGACATTTTGTTTCTGACCAAATACTTATTTTCCACCATAATATGCAAATAAAATGAAAAAAAAAACAGACAATGTGATTTTCTGGATTTTTTTTTCTCAGTTTGTCTCCCATAGTTGAGGTCTACCTATGATGTAAATTACAGACGCCTCTCATCTTTTTAAGTGGTGGAACTTGCACTATTGCTGACTGACTAAATACTTTTTTGCCCCACTGTATATACACTAGTTTCCTTAGTGTTGCGTTGATCCAGGGAGCTAGTCTGATTGCCGTATGTGGAGTCGGAAAGGAATTTTTTTCCCCAATGTGAAGCTTACTGATTGCCACATGGGTTTTTTTTGCCTTCCTCCGGATCAACATGTTAGGGCAGGTTAGGACAGGATATGGGGTGAACTAGATGGACTTAAAGTCTCCCTTCAACCTTAATAATAACTATGTTACTATGTTACTATTAGTTCATGAATGAGGGTCGCTGCAGCTGCTATTGGTTCATGAATGAGGGTCGCTGATGTTACTATTAGTTCATGAATGAGGGTCGCTGCAGCTACTATTAGTTCATGAATGAGGGTCGCTGATGTTACTATTAGTTCATGAATGAGGGTCGCTGCAGCTACTATTAGTTCATGAATGAGGGTCGCTGATGCTACTATTAGTTCATGAATGAGGGCCGCGGCAGCTACTATTGGTTCATGAATGAGGGTCGCTGATGTTACTATTAGTTCATGAATGAGGGTCGCTGCAGCTGCTATTAGTTCATGAATGAGGGCCGCGGCAGCTACTATTGGTTCATGAATGAGGATCGCTGATGTTACTATTAGTTCATGAATGAGGATCGCTGAAGCTACTATTAGTTCATGAATGAGGGCCGCGGCAGCTACTATTGGTTCATGAATGAGGATCGCTGAAGCTACTATTAGTTCATGAATGAGGGCCGCTGCAGCTACTTTTGGTTCATGAATGAGGGTCGCTGATGTTACTATTAGTTCATGAATGAGGGTCGCTGCAGCTACTATTGGTTCGAGAATGAGGATCGCTGAAGCTCTATTGGTTCATGAATGAGGGTTACGGAAGCTACTATTGGATCATGAATGAGGGTCACTGCAGCTATTGGTTCATGAATGAGGGTCGCTGATCCTACTATTAGTTCATGAATGAGGGACGCTGCAGCTACTATTGGTTCGTGAATGAGGATCGCTGAAGCTACCATTGGTTCATGAATGAGGGCCGCTGCAGCTACTGTTGGTTCATGAATGAGGGTTACGGAAGCTACTATTGGTTCATCAATGAGTGAAGCTGCAGATACTATTGGTTCATGAATGAGTGACACTGCAGATACTATTGGTTCATGAATGAGTGCTGCTGCAGCTACTATTGGTTCATGAATGAGGGCCACTGCAGCTACTATTGGTTCATGAATGAAGGTCGCTGCAGCTACTATTAGTTCATCAATGAGTGCCGCTGCAGCTACTATTGGTTCATGAATGAGTGACACTGCAGATACTATTGGTTCATGAATGAGTGTCGCTGCAGCTACTATTGGTTCATGAATGAGGGTCGCTGATGCTGCTATTAGCTCATGAATGAGGGCCGCGGCAGCTACTATTGGTTCATGAATGAGGGTCGCTGATGCTACTATTAGTTCATGAATGAGGGCCGCTGCAGCTGCTATTAGTTCATGAATGAGGATCGCTGAAGCTACTATTAGTTCATGAATGAGGGCCGTGGCAGCTACTATTGGTTCATGACTGAGGGTCGCTGATGCTACTACTAGTTCATGAATGAGGGCCGTGGCAGCTACTATTGGTTCATGACTGAGGGTCGCTGATGCTACTATTAGTTCATGAATGAGGGCCGCTGCAGCTGCTATTGGTTCATGAATGAGGATCGCTGAAGCTACTATTAGTTCATGAATGAGGGCCGTGGCAGCTACTATTGGTTCATGACTGAGGGTCGCTGATGCTACTATTAGTTCATGAATGAGGGCCGTGGCAGCTACTATTGGTTCATGACTGAGGGTTACTGATGTTACTATTAGTTCATGACTGAGGGACGCTGCAGATACTATTGGTTCGTGAATGAGAATCGCTGTAGCTGCTATTGGTTCATGAATGAGGGCCGTGGCAGCTACTATTGGTTCATGACTGAGGGTCGCTGATGCTACTATTAGTTCATGAATGAGGATCGCTGAAGCTACTATTAGTTCATGAATGAGGATCGCTGAAGCTACTATTAGTTCATGAATGAGGGTTACTGATGTTACTATTAGTTCATGAATGAGGGCCGCGGCAGCTACATTCAGTTCATGACTGAGGGAAGCTGCAGATACTATTGGTTCGTGAATGAGAATCGCTGAGGCTACTATTAGTTCATGAATGAGGGCCGCGGCAGCTACTTTTGGTTCATGAATGAGGGTTACTGATGCTACTATTAGTTCATGAATGAGGGACGCGGCAGCTACTTTTGGTTCATGAATGAGGGTTACTGATGTTACTATTAGTTCATGAATGAGGGCCGCGGCAGCTACATTCAGTTCATGACTGAGGGAAGCTGCAGATACTATTGGTTCGTGAATGAGAATCGCTGAGGCTACTATTAGTTCATGAATGAGGGCCGCGGCAGCTACTTTTGGTTCATGAATGAGGGTTACTGATGCTACTATTAGTTCATGAATGAGGGACGCGGCAGCTACTTTTGGTTCATGAATGAGGGTTACTGATGTTACTATTAGTTCATGAATGAGGGCCGCTGCAGCTGCTATTAGTTCATGAATGAGGGCCGCGGCAGCTACTTTTGGTTCATGAATGAGGGTTACTGATGTTACTATTAGTTCATGAATGAGGGACGCTGCAGATACTATTGGTTCGTGAATGAGAATCGCTGAGGCTACTATTAGTTCATGAATGAGGGACGCGGCAGATACTATTGGTTCGTAAATGAGGATCGCTGAAGCTACTATTAGTCCATGAATGAGGGTCGCTGCAGCTACTTTTGGTTCATGAATGAGGGTTACTGATGCTACTATTAGTTCATGAATGAGGGCCGCTGCAGCTGCTATTGGTTCATGAATGAGGATCGCTGCAGCTACTTTTGGTTCATGAATGAGGGTCGCTGATGCTACTATTAGTTCATGAATGAGGGCCGCTGATGCTACTATTAGTTCATGAATGAGGATCGCTGAAGCTACTATTAGTTCATGAATGAGGGCCGCGGCAGCTACTTTTGGTTCATGAATGAGGGTCGCTGATGCTACTATTAGTTCAAGAATGAGGGCCGCTGCTGCTGCTATTGGTTCATGAATGAGGATCGCTGAAGCTACTATTGGTTAATGAATGAGGGCCGCTGCAGCTGCTATTGGTTCATGAATGAGGATCGCTGAAGCTCCTATTAGTTCATGAATGAGGGCCGCGGCAGCTACTTTTGGTTCATGAATGAGGGTTACTGATGCTACTATTAGTTCATGAATGAGGGTCGCTGCAGCTGCTATTGGTTCATGAATGAGGATCGCTGAAGCTACTATTAGTTCATGAATGAGGGCCGCTGCAGCTGCTATTGGTTCATGAATGAGGATCGCTGAAGCTACTATTAGTTCATGAATGAGGGCCGCTGCAGCTGCTATTGGTTCATGAATGAGGATCGCTGAAGCTACTATTAGTTCATGAATGAGGGCCGCTGCAGCTGCTATTGGTTCATGAATGAGGATCGCTGAAGCTCCTATTAGTTCATGAATGAGGGCCGCTGTAGCTGCTATTGGTTCATGAATGAGGATCGCTGAAGCTACTATTAGTTCATGAATGAGGGACGCGGCAGATACTTTTGGTTCATGAATGAGGGTTACTGATGCTACTATTAGTTCATGAATGAGGGGCGCTGTAGCTGCTATTGGTTCATGAATGAGGATCGCTGAAGCTACTATTAGTTCATGAATGAGGGACGCGGCAGATACTTTTGGTTCATGAATGAGGGTTACTGATGCTACTATTAGTTCATGAATGAGGGCCGCTGTAGCTGCTATTGGTTCATGAATGAGGATCGCTGAAGCTACTATTAGTTCATGAATGAGGGCCGCTGCAGCTGCTATTGGTTCATGAATGAGGATCGCTGAAGCTACTATTAGTTCATGAATGAGGGCCGCGGCAGCTACTTTTGGTTCATGAATGAGGGTTACTGATGCTACTATTAGTTCATGAATGAGGGACGCGGCAGATACTTTTGGTTCATGAATGAGGGTTACTGATGCTACTATTAGTTCATGAATGAGGGCCGCTGTAGCTGCTATTGGTTCATGAATGAGGATCGCTGAAGCTACTATTAGTTCATGAATGAGGGCCGCTGTAGCTGCTATTGGTTCATGAATGAGGATCGCTGAAGCTACTATTAGTTCATGAATGAGGGACGCGGCAGATACTTTTGGTTCATGAATGAGGGTTACTGATGCTACTATTAGTTCATGAATGAGGGCCGCTGTAGCTGCTATTGGTTCATGAATGAGGATCGCTGATGCTACTATTAGTTCATGAATGAGGGCCGCTGCAGCTGCTATTGGTTCATGAATGAGGATCGCTGAAGCTACTATTAGTTCATGAATGAGGGCCGCGGCAGCTACTTTTGGTTCATGAATGAGGGTCGCTGATGCTACTATTAGTTCAAGAATGAGGGCCGCTGCTGCTGCTATTGGTTCATGAATGAGGATCGCTGAAGCTACTATTAGTTCATGAATGAGGGCCGCTGTAGCTGCTATTGGTTCATGAATGAGGATCGCTGAAGCTACTATTAGTTCATGAATGAGGGCCGTGGCAGCTGCTATTGGTTCATGAATGAGGGTCGCTGAAGCTACTATTAGTTCATGAATGAGGGCCGCTGTAGCTCCTATTAGTTCATGAATGAGGATCGCTGAAGCTACTATTAGTTCATGAATGAGGGCCGTGGCAGCTACTATTGGTTCATGAATGAGGGTTACTGATGTTACTATTAGTTCATGAATGAGGGTCGCTGCAGCTACTTTTGGTTCATGAATGAGGGTTACTGATGTTACTATTAGTTCATGAATGAGGGCCGCGGCAGCTACATTCAGTTCATGACTGAGGGACGCTGCAGATACTATTGGTTCGTGAATGAGAATCGCTGAGGCTACTATTAGTTCATGAATGAGGGCCGCTGCAGCTGCTATTAGTTCATCAATGAGGGCCGCGGCAGCTACTTTTGGTTCATGAATGAGGGTCGCTGATGCTACTTAGTTCATGAATGAGGGCCGCTGCAGCTACTATTGGTTCATGAATAAGGGCCGTGGCAGCTACTATTGGTTCATGACTGAGGGTCACTAATGCTACTTTTAGTTCATGAATGTTGGCCGCTGTAGCTGCTACTGGTTCATGAATGAGGATCGCTGAAGCTACTATTGGTCTATGAATGAGGGCCGTGGCAGCTACTATTGGTTCATGACAGAGCGTCGCTGATGCTACTATTAGTTCATGAATGAGGGCCGCGGCAGCTACTTTTGGTTCATGAATGAGGGTCGCTGATGCTACTATTAGTTCATGAATGAGGGCCGCTGCAGCTACTATTGGTTCGAGAATAAGGATCGCTGAAGCTACTATTCGTTCATGAATGAGGTGCGCGGCAGCTACTATTGGTTCATGAATGAGGGTTACGGAAGCCACTATTGGCTCATGAATGAGGGTCGCTGCAGCTATTGGTTCATGAATGAGGGTCGCTGATGCTATTAGTTCATGAATGTGGGACACTGCAACTACTATTGGTTCGTGATTGAGGATCGCTGAAGCTACCAATGGTTCATGAATGAGGGCCGCGGCAACTACTATTGGTTCATCAATGAGTACCGCTGCAGCTACTATTGGTTCATGAATGAGGGACACTGCAGCTACTATTCGTTCATGAATGAAGGTCGCTGCAGCTACTATTGGTTCATGAATGAGGGACACTGCAGCTACTATTAGTTCATGAATGACGGCCGCTGCAGCTACTATTGGTTCATGAATGAAGGTCGCTGCAGTTACTATTGGCTCATGAATGAGGGTCGCTGCAGCTACTATTGGTTCATAAATGGGGGACACTGCAGCTACTATTAGTTCATGAATGAGGGCCGCTGTAGCTGCTATTGGTTCATGAATGAGGGCCGTGGCAGCTACTATTGGTTCATGACTGAGGGTCGCTGATGCTACTATTAGTTCATGAATGAGGATCGCTGAAGCTACTATTAGTTCATGAATGAGGGTCGCTGCAGCTACTTTTGGTTCATGAATGAGGGTTACTGATGTTACTATTAGTTCATGAATGAGGGCCGCGGCAGCTACATTCAGTTCATGACTGAGGGACGCTGCAGATACTATTGGTTCGTGAATGAGAATCGCTGAGGCTACTATTAGTTCATGAATGAGGATCGCTGAAGCTACTATTAGTTCATGAATGAGGGTCGCTGATGCTACTATTAGTTCATGAATGAGGGCTGCTGCAGCTGCTATTAGTTCATGAATGAGGGCCGCGGCAGCTACTTTTGGTTCATGAATGAGGGTCGCTGATGTTACTATTAGTTCATGAATGAGGGACGCGGCAGATACTATTGGTTCGTAAATGAGGATCGCTGAAGCTACTATTAGTCCATGAATGAGGGCCGCTGCAGCTGCTATTAGTTCATGAATGAGGGCCGCGGCAGCTACTTTTGGTTCATGAATGAGGGTGGCTGATGCTACTATTAGTTCATGAATGAGGGGCGCGGCAGCTACTTTTGGTTCATGAATGAGGGTCGCTGATGCTACTATTAGTTCATGAATGAGGGCCGCTGCAGCTGCTATTGGTTCATGAATGAGGGTGGCTGATGCTACTATTAGTTCATGAATGAGGGGCGCGGCAGCTACTTTTGGTTCATGAATGAGGGTCGCTGATGCTACTATTAGTTCATGAATGAGGGCCGCTGCAGCTGCTATTGGTTCATGAATGAGGATCGCTGAAGCTACTATTAGTTCATGAATGAGGGCCGCGGCAGCTACTTTTGGTTCATGAATGAGGGTCGCTGATGCTACTATTAGTTCAAGAATGAGGGCCGCGGCAGCTGCTATTGGTTCATGAATGAGGATCGCTGAAGCTACTATTAGTTCATGAATGAGGGCCGCTGTAGCTGCTATTGGTTCATGAATGAGGATCGCTGAAGCTACTATTAGTTCATGAATGAGGGTCGCTGCAGCTACTTTTGGTTCATGAATGAGGGTTACTGATGTTACTATTAGTTCATGAATGAGGGCCGCGGCAGCTACATTCAGTTCATGACTGAGGGACGCTGCAGATACTATTGGTTCGTGAATGAGAATCCCTGAGGCTACTATTAGTTCATGACTGAGGGTCGCTGATGCTACTATTAGTTCATGAATGAGGGTCGCTGTAGCTGCTATTGGTTCATGAATGAGGATCGCTGAAGCTCCTATTAGTTCATGAATGAGGGCCGCTGTAGCTGCTATTGGTTCATGAATGAGGATCGCTGAAGCTACTATTAGTTCATGAATGAGGGCCGCTGTAGCTGCTATTGGTTCATGAATGAGGATCGCTGAAGCTACTATTAGTTCATGAATGAGGGTCGCTGCAGCTACTTTTGGTTCATGAATGAGGGTTACTGATGTTACTATTAGTTCATGAATGAGGGACACTGCAGCTACTATTAGTTCATGAATGAGGGCCGATGCAGCTACTATTGGTTCATGAATGAAGGTCGCTGCAGCTACTATTGGTTCATGAATGAGGGACACTGCAGCTACTATTAGTTCATGAATGAGGGACACTGCAGCTACTATTAGTTCATGAATGAGGGCCGATGCAGCTACTATTGGTTCATGAATGAAAGTCGCTGCAGTTACTATTGGCTCATGAATGAGCGTCACTGCAGCTACTATTGGTTCATAAATGGGGGACACTGCAGCTACTATTAGTTCATGAATGAGGGCCGCTGTAGCTGCTATTGGTTCATGAATGAGGGCCGTGGCAGCTACAATTGGTTCATGACTGAGGGTCGCTGATGCTACTATTAGTTCATGAATGAGGATCGCTGAAGCTACTATTAGTTCATGAATGAGGGTTGCTGCAGCTACTTTTGGTTCATGAATGAGGGTTACTGATGCTACTATTAGTTCATGAATGAGGGCCGCTGCAGCTGCTATTGGTTCATGAATGAGGGTGGCTGATGCTACTATTAGTTCATGAATGAGGGGCGCGGCAGCTACTTTTGGTTCATGAATGAGGGTCGCTGATGCTACTATTAGTTCATGAATGAGGGCCGCTGCAGCTGCTATTGGTTCATGAATGAGGGTCGCTGATGCTACTATTAGTTCAAGAATGAGGGCCGCTGCAGCTGCTATTGGTTCATGAATGAGGATCGCTGAAGCTACTATTAGTTCATGAATGAGGGCCGCGGCAGCTACTTTTGGTTCATGAATGAGGATCGCTGAAGCTACTATTAGTTCAAGAATGAGGGCCGCTGCAGCTGCTATTGGTTCATGAATGGGGATCGCTGAAGCTACTATTAGTTCAAGAATGAGGGCCGCTGCAGCTGCTATTGGTTCATGAATGAGGATCGCTGAAGCTACTATTAGTTCAAGAATGAGGGCCGCTGCATCTGCTATTGGTTCATGAATGGGGATCGCTGAAGCTACTATTAGTTCAAGAATGAGGGCTGCTGCAGCTGCTATTGGTTCATGAATGAGGATCGCTGAAGCTACTATTAGTTCATGAATGAGGGCCGCTGCAGCTGCTATTGGTTCATGAATGAGGATCGCTGAAGCTACTATTAGTTCAAGAATGAGGGCCGCTGCAGCTGCTATTGGTTCATGAATGGGGATCGCTGAAGCTACTATTAGTTCATGAATGAGGGCCGCGGCAGCTACTTTTGGTTCATGAATGAGGGTCGCTGATGCTACTATTAGTTCAAGAATGAGGGCCACTGCAGCTGCTATTGGTTCATGAATGAGGATCGCTGAAGCTACTATTAGTTCATGAATGAGGGCCGCTGTAGCTGCTATTGGTTCATGAATGAGGATCGCTGAAGCTACTATTAGTTCATGAATGAGGGTCGCTGCAGCTACTTTTGGTTCATGAATGAGGGTTACTGATGTTACTATTAGTTCATGAATGAGGGCCGCGGCAGCTACATTCAGTTCATGACTGAGGGACGCTGCAGATACTATTGGTTCGTGAATGAGAATCACTGAGGCTACTATTGGTTCATGACTGAGGGTCGCTGATGCTACTATTAGTTCATGAATGAGGGTCGCTGTAGCTGCTATTGGTTCATGAATGAGGATCGCTGAAGCTACTATTAGTTCATGAATGAGGGCCGCTGTAGCTGCTATTGGTTCATGAATGAGGATCGCTGAAGCTACTATTAGTTCATGAATGAGGGCCGCTGTAGCTGCTATTGGTTCATGAATGAGGATCGCTGAAGCTACTATTAGTTCATGAATGAGGGCCGCTGTAGCTGCTATTGGTTCATGAATGAGGATCGCTGCAGCTACTTTTGGTTCATGAATGATGGCCGCTGCAGCTACATTCAGTTCATGACTGAGGGACGCTGCAGATACTATTGGTTCGTGAATGAGAATCGCTGAGGCTACTATTAGTTCATGAATGAGGGCCGCGGTAGCTACTTTTGGTTCATGAATGAGGGTTGCTGATGCTACTATTAGTTCATGAATGAGGGCCGCTGCAGCTGCTATTAGTTCATGAATGAGGGCCGCGGCAGCTACTTTTGGTTCATGAATGAGGGTCGCTGATGCTACTTAGTTCATGAATGAGGGCCGCTGCAGCTACTATTGGTTCATGAATAAGGGCCGTGGCAGCTACTATTGGTTCATGACTGAGGGTCACTAATGCTACTTTTAGTTCATGAATGAGGGCCGCTGTAGCTGCTACTGGTTTATGAATGAGGATCGCTGAAGCTACTATTGGTCTATGAATGAGGGCCGTGGCAGCTACTATTGGTTCATGACTGAGGGTCGCTGATGCTACTATTAGTTCATGAATGAGGGCCGCTGTAGCTGCTACTGGTTCATGAATGAGGATCGCTGAAGCTACTATTGGTCTATGAATGAGGGCCGTGGCAGCTACTATTGGTTCATGACTGAGGGTCGCTGAAGCTACTATTAGTTCATGAATGAGGGTCGCTGATGCTACTATTAGTTCATGAATGAGGGCCGCTGCAGCTGCTATTAGTTCATGAATGAGGGCCGCGGCAGCTACTTTTGGTTCATGAATGAGGGTCGCTGCAGCTGCTATTGGTTCATGAATGAGGATCGCTGAAGCTACTATTAGGTCATGAATGAGGGCCGCGGCAGCTACTTTTGGTTCATGAATGAGGGTCGCTGATGCTACTATTAGTTCATGAATGAGGGCCGCTGCAGCTACTATTGGTTCGAGAATAAGGATCGCTGAAGCTACTATTCGTTCATGAATGAGGTGCGTGGCAGCTACTATTGGTTCATGAATGAGGGTTACGGAAGCCACTATTGGCTCATGAATGAGGGTCGCTGCAGCTATTGGTTCATGAATGAGGGTCGCTGATGCTATTAGTTCATGAATGTGGGACACTGCAACTACTATTGGTTCGTGATTGAGGATCGCTGAAGCTACTAATGGTTCATGAATGAGGGCCGCGGCAACTACTATTGGTTTATCAATGAGTGCCGCTGCAGCTACTATTGGTTCATGAATGAGGGACACTGCAGCTACTATTGGTTCATGAATGAAGGTCGCTGCAGCTACTATTGGTTCATGAATGAGGGACACTGCAGCTACTATTAGTTCATGAATGAGGGACACTGCAGCTACTATTAGTTCATGAATGAGGGCCGATGCAGCTACTATTGGTTCATGAATGAAGGTCGCTGCAGTTACTATTGGTTCATAAATGGGGGACACTGCAGCTACTATTAGTTCATGAATGAGGGCCGCTGTAGCTGCTATTGGTTCATGAATGAGGGTCGCTGCAGCTACTATTGGTTCATAAATGGGGGACACTGCAGCTACTATTAGTTCATGAATGAGGGCCGCTGTAGCTGCTATTGGTTCATGAATGAGGGCCGTGGCAGCTACAATTGGTTCATGACTGAGGGTCGCTGATGCTACTATTAGTTCATGAATGAGGATCGCTGAAGCTACTATTAGTTCATGAATGAGGGTTGCTGCAGCTACTTTTGGTTCATGAATGAGGGTTACTGATGTTACTATTAGTTCATGAATGAGGGCCGCGGCAGCTACATTCAGTTCATGACTGAGGGACGCTGCAGATACTATTGGTTCGTGAATGAGAATCGCTGAGGCTACTATTAGTTCATGAATGAGGATTGCTGAAGCTACTATTAGCTCATGAATGAGGGTCGCTGATGCTACTATTAGTTCATGAATGAGGGCCGCTGCAGCTGCTATTAGTTCATGAATGAGGGCCGCGGCAGCTACTTTTGGTTCATGAAGGAGGGTCGCTGATGCTACTATTAGTTCATGAATGAGGGACGCGGCAGATACTATTGGTTCGTAAATGAGTGTCGCTGAAGCTACTATTAGTCCATGAATGAGGGCCGCGGCAGCTACTTTTGGTTCATGAATGAGGGTTACTGATGCTACTATTAGTTCATGAATGAGGGCCGCTGCAGCTGCTATTGGTTCATGAATGAGGGTGGCTGATGCTACTATTAGTTCATGAATGAGGGGCGCGGCAGCTGCTATTGGTTCATGAATGAGGATCGCTGAAGCTACTATTAGTTCATGAATGAGGGCCGCTGTAGCTGCTTTTGGTTCATGAATGAGGGTCGCTGATGCTACTATTAGTTCAAGAATGAGGGCCGCTGCAGCTGCTATTGGTTCATGAATGAGGATCGCTGAAGCTACTATTAGTTCATGAATGAGGGCCGCTGTAGCTGCTATTGGTTCATGAATGAGGGTCGCTGATGCTACTATTAGTTCATGAATGAGGGCCGTGGCAGCTGCTATTGGTTCATGAATGAGGGTCGCTGAAGCTACTATTAGTTCATGAATGAGGGCCGTGGCAGCTGCTATTGGTTCATGAATGAGGGTCGCTGATGCTACTATTAGTTCATGAATGAGGGCCGCTGCAGCTGCTATTGGTTCATGAATGAGGGTCGCTGAAGCTACTATTAGTTCATGAATGAGGGGCGCGGCAGCTACTTTTGGTTCATGAATGAGGGTCGCTGATGCTACTATTAGTTCATGAATGAGGGCCGCTGCAGCTGCTATTGGTTCATGAATGAGGATCGCTGAAGCTACTATTAGTTCATGAATGAGGGCCGCTGTAGCTGCTATTGGTTCATGAATGAGGATCGCTGAAGCTACTATTTGTTCATGAATGAGGGTCGCTGCAGCTACTTTTGGTTCATGAATGAGGCTTACTGATGTTACTAATAGTTCATGAATGAGGGCCGCGGCAGCTACATTCAGTTCATGACTGAAGGACGCTGCAGATACTATTGGTTCGTGAATGAGAATCCCTGAGGCTACTATTAGTTCATGAATGAGGGCCGCGGCAGCTACATTCAGTTCATGACTGAGGGACGCTGCAGATACTATTGGTTCGTGAATGAGAATCGCTGAGGCTACTTTTGGTTCATGACTGAGGGTCGCTGATGCTACTATTAGTTCATGAATGAGGGTCGCTGTAGCTGCTATTGGTTCATGAATGAGGATCGCTGAAGCTACTATTAGTTCATGAATGAGGGCCGCTGTAGCTGCTATTGGTTCATGAATGAGGATCGCTGAAGCTACTATCAGTTCATGAATGAGGGCCGCTGTAGCTGCTATTGGTTCATGAATGAGGATCGCTGAAGCTACTATTAGTTCATGAATGAGGGTCGCTGCAGCTACTTTTGGTTCATGAATGAGGGTTACTGATGTTACTATTAGTTCATGAATGAGGGCCGCGGCAGCTACATTCAGTTCATGACTGAGGGACGCTGCAGATACTATTGGTTCGTGAATGAGAATCGCTGAGGCTACTATTAGTTCATGAATGAGGGCCGCGGCAGCTGCTATTAGTTCATGAATGAGGGCCGCGGCAGCTACTTTTGGTTCATGA
The DNA here is from genome assembly GCF_039654945.1 of Dendrobates tinctorius. Taxonomy (NCBI): domain Eukaryota; kingdom Metazoa; phylum Chordata; class Amphibia; order Anura; family Dendrobatidae; genus Dendrobates; species Dendrobates tinctorius. Next base: position 1,608,433 of record NW_027362019.1, on the reverse strand, counting down.
ATGAGGGTCGCTGATGCTACTTAGTTCATGAATGAGGGTCGCTGCAGCTGCTATTGGTTCATGAATGAGGATCGCTGAAGCTACTATTAGGTCATGAAATAGGGCCGCTGCAGCTACTATTGGTTCATGAATAAGGGCCGTGGCAGCTACTATTGGTTCATGATTGAGGGTCACTAATGCTACTTTTAGTTCATGAATGAGGGCCGCTGTAGCTGCTACTGGTTCATGAATGAGGATCGCTGAAGCTTCTATTGGTCTATGAATGAGGGCCGTGGCAGCTACTATTGGTTCATGACTGAGGGTCGCTGATGCTACTATTAGTTCATGAATGAGGGCCGCTGCAGCTGCTATTAGTTCATGAATGAGGGCCGCGGCAGCTACTTTTGGTTCATGAATGAGGGTCGCTGATGCTACTATTAGTTCATGAATGAGGGTCGCTGCAGCTGCTATTGGTTCATGAATGAGGATCGCTGAAGCTACTATTAGGTCATGAATGAGGGTCGCTGCAGCTGCTATTGGTTCATGAATGAGGATCGCTGAAGCTACTATTAGTCCATGAATGAGGGCCGCGGCAGCTACTTTTGGTTCATGAATGAGGGTCGCTGATGCTACTATTAGTTCATGAATGAGGGCCGCTGCAGCTACTATTGGTTCGAGAATAAGGATCGCTGAAGCTACTATTCGTTCATGAATGAGGTGCGCGGCAGCTACTATTGGTTCATGAATGAGGGTTACGGAAGCCACTATTGGCTCATGAATGAGGGTCGCTGCAGCTATTGGTTCATGAATGAGGGTCGCTGATGCTATTAGTTCATGAATGTGGGACACTGCAACTACTATTGGTTCGTGATTGAGGATCGCTGAAGCTAATGGTTCATGAATGAGGGCCGCGGCAACTACTATTGGTTCATCAATGAGTGCCGCTGCAGCTACTATTGGTTCATGAATGAGGGACACTGCAGCTACTATTGGTTCATGAATGAAGGTCGCTGCAGCTACTATTGGTTCATGAATGAGGGTCGCTGCAGATGCTATTAGTTCATGAATGAGGGACACTGCAGCTACTATTAGTTCATGAATGAGGGCCGCTGCAGCTACTATTGGTTCATGAATGAAGGTCGCTGCAGTTACTATTGGCTCATGAATGAGGGTCGCTGCAGCTACTATTGGTTCATAAATGGGGGACACTGCAGCTACTATTTGTTCATGAATGAAGGCCACTGCAGCTACTATTTGTTCATGAATGAAGGTCGCTGTAGCTACTATTAGTTCATGAATGAGGGCCGCGGCAGCTACTTTTGGTTCATGAATGAGGGTCGCTGATGCTATTAGTTCATGAATGAGGGCCGCTGCAGCTGCTATTGGTTCATGAATGAGGATCGCTGAAGCTACTATTAGTTCATGAATGAGGGCCGTGGCAGCTACTATTGCTTCATGACTGAGGGTCGCTGATGCTACTATTAGTTCATGAATGAGGGGCGCGGCAGCTACTTTTGGTTCATGAATGAGGATCGCTGAAGCTACTATTAGTTCATGAATGAGGGCCGCGGCAGCTACTTTTGGTTCATGAATGAGGGTCGCTGATGCAACTATTAGTTCATGAATGAGGGCCGCGGCAGCTACATTCAGTTCATGACTGAGGGACGCTGCAGATACTATTGGTTCGTGAATGAGAATCGCTGAGGCTACTATTAGTTCATGAATGAGGGCCGCTGCAGCTGCTATTAGTTGATGAATGAGGGCCGCGGCAGCTACTTTTGGTTCATGAATGAGGGTCGCTGATGCTACTTAGTTCATGAATGAGGGCCGCTGCAGCTGCTATTAGTTCATGAATGAGGGCCGCGGCAGCTACTTTTGGTTCATGAATGAGGGTCGCTTATGCTACTATTAGTTCATGAATGAGGGTCGCTGTAGCTGCTATTGGTTCATGAATGAGGATCGCTGAAGCTACTATTAGTTCATGAATGAGGGCCGCGGCAGCTACTTTTGGTTCATGAATGAGGGTCGCTGATGCTACTATTAGTTCATGAATGAGGGCCGCTGCAGCTACTATTGGTTCGAGAATAAGGATCGCTGAAGCTACTATTCGTTCATGAATGAGGGACACTGTAGCTACTATTAGTTCATGAATGAGGGACACTGCAGCTACTATTAGTTCATGAATGAGGGTCACTGTAGCTACTATTAGTTCATGAATGAGGGCCGCTGCAGCTACTATTGGTTCATGAATGAAGGTCGCTGCAGTTACTATTGGCTCATGAATGAGGGTCGCTGCAGCTACTATTGGTTCATAAATGGGGGACACTGCAGCTACTATTTGTTCATGAATGAAGGCCACTGCAGCTACTATTTGTTCATGAATGAAGGTCGCTGTAGCTACTATTAGTTCATGAATGAGGGCCGCGGCAGCTGCTATTGGTTCATGAATGAGGATCGCTGATGCTACTATTAGTTCATGAATGAGGGCCACTGCAGCTGCTATTGGTTCATGAATGAGGATCGCTGAAGCTACTATTAGTTCATGAATGAGGGCTGCGGCAGCTACTTTTGGTTCATGAATGAGGGTCGCTGATGCTACTATTAGTTCATGAATGAGGGCCGCTGCAGCTGTTATTGGTTCATGAATGAGGATCGCTGAAGCTACTATTAGTTCATGAATGAGGGCCGTGGCAGCTGCTATTGGTTCATGAATGAGGATCGCTGATGCTACTATTAGTTCATGAATGAGGGCCACTGCAGCTGCTATTGGTTCATGAATGAGGATCGCTGAAGCTACTATTAGTTCATGAATGAGGGCTGCGGCAGCTACTTTTGGTTCATGAATGAGGGTCGCTGATGCTACTATTAGTTCATGAATGAGGGCCGCTGCAGCTGTTATTGGTTCATGAATGAGGATCGCTGTAGCTACTATTAGTTCATGAATGAGGGCCGCGGCAGCTGCTATTGGTTCATGAATGAGGGTCGCTGATGCTATTAGTTCATGAATGAGGGCCGCTGCAGCTGCTATTGGTTCATGAATGAGGATCGCTGAAGCTACTATTAGTTCATGAATGAGGGCCGTGGCAGCTACTATTGCTTCATGACTGAGGGTCGCTGATGCTACTATTAGTTCATGAATGAGGGGCGCGGCAGCTACTTTTGGTTCATGAATGAGGATCGCTGAAGATACTATTAGTTCATGAATGAGGGCCGCGGCAGCTACTTTTGGTTCATGAATGAGGGTCGCTGATGCTACTATTAGTTCATGAATGAGGGCCGCGGCAGCTACATTCAGTTCATGACTGAGGGACGCTGCAGATACTATTGGTTCGTGAATGAGAATCGCTGAGGCTACTATTAGTTCATGAATGAGGGCCGCTGCAGCTGCTATTAGTTGATGAATGAGGGCTGCGGCAGCTACTTTTGGTTCATGAATGAGGGTCGCTGATGCTACTTAGTTCATGAATGAGGGCCGCTGCAGCTGCTATTAGTTCATGAATGAGGGCCGCGGCAGCTACTTTTGGTTCATGAATGAGGGTCGCTTATGCTACTATTAGTTCATGAATGAGGGTCGCTGCAGCTGCTATTGGTTCATGAATGAGGATCGCTGAAGCTACTATTAGTTCATGAATGAGGGCCGCGGCAGCTACTTTTGGTTCATGAATGAGGGTCGCTGATGCTACTGTTAGTTCATGAATGAGGGCCGCTGCAGCTACTATTGGTTCGAGAATAAGGATCGCTGAAGCTACTATTCGTTCATGAATGAGGTGCGTGGCAGCTACTATTGGTTCATGAATGAGGGTTACGGAAGCCACTATTGGCTCATGAATGAGGGTCGCTGCAGCTATTAGTTCATGAATGAGGGTCGCTGATGCTATTAGTTCATGAATGTGGGACACTGCAACTACTATTGGTTCGTGATTGAGGATCGCTGAAGCTACTAATGGTTCATGAATGAGGGCCGCGGCAACTACTATTGGTTCATCAATGAGTGCCGCTGCAGCTACTATTGGTTCATGAATGAGGGACACTGCAGCTACTATTGGTTCATGAATGAAGGTCGCTGCAGCTACTATTGGTTCATGAATGAGGGACACTGCAGCTACTATTGGTTCATGAATGAGGGACACTGCAGCTACTATTAGTTCATGAATGAGGGCCGCTGCAGCTACTATTGGTTCATGAATGAAGGTCGCTGCAGTTACTATTGGCTCATGAATGAGGGTCGCTGCAGCTACTATTGGTTCATAAATGGGGGACACTGCAGCTATTTGTTCATGAATGAAGGCCACTGCAGCTACTATTTGTTCATGAATGAAGGTCGCTGTAGCTACTATTAGTTCATGAATGAGGGCCGCGGCAGCTACTTTTGGTTCATGAATGAGGGTCGCTGATGCTACTATTAGTTCATGAATGAGGGCCACTGCAGCTGCTATTGGTTCATGAATGAGGATCGCTGAAGCTACTATTAGTTCATGAATGAGGGCCGCGGCAGCTACTTTTGGTTCATGAATGAGGGTCGCTGATGCTACTATTAGTTCATGAATGAAGGCCGCTGCATCTGCTATTGGTTCATGAATGAGGATCGCTGAAGCTACTATTAGTTCATGAATGAGGGCCGCGGCAGCTACTTTTGGTTCATGAATGAGGGTCGCTGATGCTACTATTAGTTCATGAATGAGGGCCGCTGCAGCTGCTATTGGTTCATGAATGAGGATCGCTGAAGCTACTATTAGTTCATGAATGAGGGCCGTGGCAGCTACTATTGCTTCATGACTGAGGGTCGCTGATGCTACTATTAGTTCATGAATGAGGGGCGCGGCAGCTACTTTTGGTTCATGAATGAGGATCGCTGAAGCTACTATTAGTTCATGAATGAGGGCCGCGGCAGCTACTTTTGGTTCATGAATGAGGGTCGCTGATGCTACTATTAGTTCATGAATGAGGGCCGCGGCAGCTACATTCAGTTCATGACTGAGGGACGCTGCAGATACTATTGGTTCGTGAATGAGAATCGCTGAGGCTACTATTAGTTCATGAATGAGGGCCGCTGCAGCTGCTATTAGTTGATGAATGAGGGCCGCGGCAGCTACTTTTGGTTCATGAATGAGGGTCGCTGATGCTACTTAGTTCATGAATGAGGGCCGCTGCAGCTACTATTGGTTCATGAATAAGGGCCGTGGCAGCTACTATTGGTTGATAGGAACTGAAGGAGTTAAATTGAGTTCTGTCTATGTTGTATTTTCTTGTTTAGACTCATCTTACCTGTTCCCTTGAGAACTAAAACCAGATAACAGATGAATTCCTGTTTTTCAGCCTACGTGGCTTCCTCTATCTTGTTGAAACCAGTTGTGAAATTGTTTTATACTACGCATGTCTGTAAATGTTTAACTTCTTTGCTATAAAGAATGGAAACCTAACTGATAAGCCAGAGGCGTCTCAGCAGGCTTCCCGAGTTGTACAATACAGCGTAAGTCTGTGTTATTCTTCTCGACGGAGCAATCAATTAGAGACATATGGTGTCTCACACCCAAGAACATCGGTCCTTCAGGTGAAAGAGGTACTCTGAGGGATCCCGACATGGTTCATGACTGAGGGTCACTAATGCTACTTTTAGTTCATGAATGAGGGCCGCTGTAGCTGCTATTGGTTCATGAATGAGGATCGCTGAAGCTACTATTGGTTCAAGACTGAGGGTCGCTGATGCTACTATTAGTTCATGAATGAGGGCCGCTGCAGCTGCTATTAGTTCATGAATGAGGGCCGCGGCAGCTACTTTTGGTTCATGAATGAGGGTCGCTGATGCTACTTAGTTCATGAATGAGGGCCGCTGCAGCTACTATTGGTTCATGAATGAGGATCGCTGAAGCTACTATTAGGTCATGAATGAGGGCCGCGGCAGCTACTTTTGGTTCGAGAATGAGGATCGCTGAAGCTACTATTCGTTCATGAATGAGGGTCGCTGCAGCTGCTATTGGTTCATGAATGAGGATCGCTGAAGCTACTATTAGGTCATGAATGAGGGCCGCGGCAGCTACTTTTGGTTCGAGAATGAGGATCGCTGAAGCTACTATTCATTCATGAATGAGGTGCGCGGCAGCTACTATTGGTTCATGAATGAGGGTTACGGAAGCCACTATTGGCTCATGAATGAGGGTCGCTGCAGCTATTGGTTCATGAATGAGGGTCGCTGATGCTATTAGTTCATGAATGTGGGACACTGCAACTACTATTGGTTCGTGATTGAGGATCGCTGAAGCTACTAATGGTTCATGAATGAGGGCCGCGGCAACTATTATTGGTTCATCAATGAGTGCCGCTGCAGCTACTATTGGTTCATGAATGAGGGACACTGCAGCTACTATTGGTTCATGAATGAAGGTCGCTGCAGCTACTATTGGTTCATGAATGAGGGACACTGCAGCTACTATTGGTTCATGAATGAGGGACACTGCAGCTACTATTGGTTCATGAATGAGGGCCGCTGCAGCTACTATTGGTTCATGAATGAAGGTCGCTGCAGCTACTATTGGCTCATGAATGAGGGACACTGCAGCTACTATTGGTTCATGAATGGGGGACACTGCAGCTACTATTAGTTCATGAATGAGGGACACTGCAGCTACTATTAGTTCATGAATGAGGGACGCTGCAGCTACTATTGGTTCATGAATGAAGGTCGCTGCAGCTACTATTGGCTCATGAATGAGGGTCGCTGCAGCTACTATTGGTTCATAAATGGGGGACACTGCAGCTACTATTTGTTCATGAATGAAGGCCACTGCAGCTACTATTTGTTCATGAATGAAGGTCGCTGTAGCTACTATTGGCTCATGAATGAGGGCCGCTGCAGCTACTATTTGTTCATGAATGAAGGCCACTGCAGCTTCTATTAGTACATGAATGAGGGCCGCTGCAGCTAATATTGGTTCATGAATGAGGGCCGCTGCAGCTACTATTGGATCATGAATTGGTGTCACTGCAGCTACTATTGGTCTATGAATGGGGGTCACTGCAGCTGCTATTGGCTCATGAATGGGGGCTTCAGCAGCTTGTACTGTGCTTATTAAAGGGGTTGTCCGGGCTTTTCACATAATCTCAGTACATATCTGGGCTGCAGAATTATGACAATAAGTAATTTACTTTCTGTCAATAGTTTGCACGGTTTTCTAGATATTCTGAACAGAACGTCCAAAGGGGGGGGGTGTTATGGCATTGAAATGAGAACTAGTCGTAACCTCCTACTCTACTCCAAACATGCCCTCTATAGCAACAACCCCACCCTCCATAGCTACAGGCCCTCCCCGTCCACATGAAGAAGCCCTCATCACACAGTAACAAATCCTCCCCATCTAGCAGCCTCAGGGCATAGAGCAGGACCACCCAGCTCCTGCTCCCCAGACACACGCTGAACAGTGATCTATGGAAAGTGAAACTAGTGAGGGAAAATCGTCCTGTATTCTGGGCTACTCCATGATTACAATACATAACTCATTATCAGTGATTCCTTCCCTCAGTGTCCCAGGCTGCTGGCAGCAGTGAGAACAGACTGTGTGATGGCCGGTGATGGGGGTCTGCAGCTTCTAATCTGCACAGGGGATGGCAGTCACTGATGTAATCTGTTGTGTGACAAAGCCTCTGCTGTGTGAATGAGACAGCTCTGTCACTGATGTCTTCACACAGCAGCAGATTTGGTGCAGTGTATGTGCGAAGCTCCACCAAACTCCCAGCAAGCTCCAGTGACCAGCACCAACCACTGCCCACTCATTGGCTGGCAGTAAACTGCACCAGCACTCATCTTTATCATCATTCCAGCATTGGAAAGAACACAGCAGTGATCCTGTATTTGTGAAAGCAGCACAATACATACATACATACACCCCCCAACACTTCACACTGTTACAGCTGCTGACTGGACAGGCTGCTCCCATCAGTATTTGTGTCATTAGAGACACAGTGCTGCTCACACATACACTGCACCAAATCTGCTGCTGTGTGATGAGGGCTTCTTCATGTGGACGGGGAGGGCCTGTAGCTATGGAGGGTGGGGTTTTTGCTATAGAGGGCATGTTTGGAGTAGAGTAGGAGGTTACGACCAGTTATCATTTCAATGCCATAACACCCCCCCCTTGGACGTTCTGTTCAGAATATCTAGAAAACTGTGCAAACTAGTGATAGAAAGTAAATTACTTATTGTCATAATTCTGCAGCCCAGATATGTACTGAGATTATGTGAAAAACCCGGACAACCCCTTTAAGGAGAACTGATGCAGCTGCTATTGAGCCTAAGTATAGCTGCAGCAGCCTTTTTTCATGAACCCGACGTCATCCATAGCAACCCTGCTTCATAGGCCAAATAACAGCTGCAGCAGTCCTCATTTATGAAAGTAGATCTACTGCAGCTGCTTGTCACGGGGTTACCACAACAGAGAGGCGCTAGAAGACCACAGCGTCTCATTGTTCCTACTCCAGCGCTGAAAAGAACCACTTCTTTTTAAATGGTGTTTATTTATTTTGGCAGAACAGGGATTAATCGGCCATGTTGGGAGTTCTGGGCTCACAGCTGAGCTCAGCTAGCCAATCCTATCCACTCTATAATCTGGGTGAAACGTTTGTCAGAGCTAGCTTATGCTGCATGGCTGGGAGGAGTTTAAAGGAGATATCTGACTGTTGCTTGGTTTGTTTGCGTGGTAATTCACCATCCTTCTCCATTCTGGTTTATTCCCCTTCTTGCACACCCCAGTGCATTCCTCTGTTGTGAGTAAATATTTTGTAGGCCTGGAGTTTTCTGTTAACCCTTGTTTGTGTTGCCTTGTCTGGTTGGTGTACTGAGGTGCACAGTAGTGCCCCCTCTTCCCTTGGTGGGGGAAAAGAACAGAGGGCTAACTTAGGAAATAAGGCAAGGGCGGAGGCCCCGGCATCTTCACCTTCAGAAGTATCACGAGGAGTAGTGAAAGCTAGGGTGCCCCCTTGTGTTAGGGACAGGGAAAAAAACCCTGGTCCCCCTACAACTGAGTTGTGACATCACTTCTGTGGTTATGAAGCAAGGTTGCTGCAGATGTTATTGATGAAGGGCTGCTGCAGCTCACATTGCCTTTATCTTTCCCCACCAGTGGTTTTTATAAATTATACATATATGTCACTATGCTAGCATGAGAATATACTACCTATCAGATCAGCCAGTAGTGAGATGAAGGATAAATACACGTCCCCGATATAGTATTCCCCTCCAATATGACCATATGTAGGAAGCAGCACACAGCGGCACAACACTTCACACTACCAGGAAAGGGTAGAGAGAAGACGGAAGAGTCGGAGGAGCAGTCCCACATGAGAACCTTAGAACTTGTGATGAGTTCATGCACCAGGTTTATTAGGGTACACAGATCCTATATACATCACACGATCAAGGCGCACACATCATGTGTCATATTAAGTCATTGTGAAAAGCCAAGATCTTCCAAAACATCTTTTTCTTGTTTCCGCGTCTGGAATTGATGGAGTTGAAGGGAGGCCATGGAGAACGTATCATTCATGGTGGGGCATCTCTGTGGAATCTGAGGCATTTTTGGTAGCAGGGACAGTGACAGCGTGAGACAATATTCATTGAGTACAACTGTGCAAGTGGCTAATGAATGGAGCCCGAGACTATGACAGCCGGATCTGCATGTTACATGTTGTTCAGCTCCACCAATGTCTGGTCCAGCGTCTGCTGAATTTCCAGCTTCTCTTCCTTCGCTGATGACAAGGTCTCTGAAGGAACAAACAAGAAACCAGTGATCAATACGACTAACCAGAAACCAGCCACAATGATCAACCGAGCAATCAACCAAAGACACATTGATCAGCCATAGCATTCAATGTTGTCACTCACATTCAGGTTATGACAACCTGAAACCTGTCCATGACCAAAATCCAACCTTAACATCACACAATATGTCCTCATGCACACAAATCGGGGGTAGGTGCACATTATTGATGTGCGATGTGTCATCCGTACCAGTACATACCTGAAGCCTGTTCCTCAGTGACATCTGTGAGAAAAACAGTCTCCAGCACAGAAGGAAAAGATAAGCCACAGAAGAGGAGTTCGGAGCTTTAGGAGGACAGAAGTAAAACCAGGCAGCAGGTGACTGGATGACAGTCCTGAGGAGCCAGAAGCAAGACATAGGTGTACAGAAGAGCTAAAAGGAGAAGGAGGTTCAACTCTGCTGGCAGATGGACAAGGAAGTAGACAGAAGAACCAAGAGGGAGAGAGGAGCAGGTGGATCAAGGAACCTGGAAGCAGGAGGAGGCGGACATAGAAACAGGGAGGCAGGAAGAAGAGGCGCACATAGAACCGAGAGGGAGGAAGAAGAGGAAGACATAGAAACCGAGAGGGAGGAAGAAGAGGCAGACATAGAAACAGAGAGGGAGGAAGAAGAGGCGGACATAGAAACAGAGAGGGAGGAAGAAGAGGCGGACATAGAAACAGAGAGGGAGGAAGAAGAGGCGGACATAGAAACAGAGAGGGAGGAAGAAGAGGCGGACATAGAAACCGAGAGGGAGGAAGAAGAGGCGGACATAGAAACCGAGAGGGAGGAAGAAGAGGCGGACATAGAAACTGGGAGGGAGGATGAAGAGGCGGACATAGAAACCGGGAGGGAGGAAGAAGAGGCGGACATAGAAACCGAGAGGGAGGAAGAAGAGGCGGACATAGAAACCGGGAGGGAGGAAGAAGAGGCGGACATAGAAACCGGGAGGGAGGGGGAAGAGGCAGACATAGAAACTGGGAGGGAGGGGGAAGAGGCGGACATAGAAACGGGGGGAAGCGGCGGACATGGAAACCGAAAGGGAGGAAGAAGAGGCGGACATAGAAACCGAGAGGGAGGAAGAAGAGGCGGACATAGAAACCGAGAGGGAGGAAGAAGAGGCGGACATAGAAACTGGGAGGGAGGATGAAGAGGCGGACATAGAAACCGGGAGGGAGGAAGAAGAGGCGGACATAGAAACCGAGAGGGAGGAAGAAGAGGCGGACATAGAAACTGGGAGGGAGGAAGAATAGGCGGACATAGAAACCGAGAGGGAGGATGAAGAGGCGGACATAGAAACCGGGAGGGAGGAAGAAGAGGCGGACATGGAAACCGAAAGGGAGGAAGAAGATGCGGACATAGAAACCGGGAGGGAGGAAGAAGAGGCGGACATAGAAACCGAGAGGGAGGAAGAAGAGGCGGACATAGAAACCGGGAGGGAGGAAGAAGAGGCGGACATAGAAACCGAGAGGGAGGAAGAAGAGGCGGACATAGAAACCGGGAGGGAGGAAGAAGAGGCGGACATAGAAACCGAGAGGGAGGAAGAAGAGGCGGACATAGAAACTGGGAGGGAGGATGAAGAGGCGGACATAGAAACCGGGAGGGAGGAAGAAGAGGCGGACATAGAAACCGGGAGGGAGGAAGAACAGGCGGACAGAGAAGTCGGGAGGGAGGAAGAACAGGCGGATATAGAAACTGGGAGGGAGGAAGAAGAGGCGGACATAGAAACCGAGAGGGAGGAAGAAGAGGCGGACATAGAAACCAGGAGGGAGGGGGAAGAGGCAGACATAGAAACTGGGAGGGAGGGGGAAGAGGCGGACATAGAAACGGGGGGAAGCGGCGGACATGGAAACCGAAAGGGAGGAAGAAGAGGCGGACATAGAAACCGAGAGGGAGGAAGAAGAGGCGGACATAGAAACCGAGAGGGAGGAAGAAGAGGCGGACATAGAAACTGGGAGGGAGGATGAAGAGGCGGACATAGAAACCGGGAGGGAGGAAGAAGAGGCGGACATAGAAACCGAGAGGGAGGAAGAAGAGGCGGACATAGAAACTGGGAGGGAGGAAGAATAGGCGGACATAGAATCCGGGAGGGAGGAAGAAGAGGCGGACATAGAAACCGGGAGGGAGGAAGAACAGGCGGACATAGAAGCCGGGAGGGAGGAAGAACAGGCGGACATAGAATCCGGGAGGGAGGAAGAAGAGGCGGACATAGAAGCCGGGAGGGAGGAGGGAAGAGGCGGACATAGAAACCGGGAGGGAGGAGGTGGTGGACAGAGAAAGTGGGTGGGAAGAAGAGCGAGATGAAGGGGTGAGACCGGGGGGCTGGGAGGGGAAAACTGAAACCATAGAAGTCCAGTACCTCAGCTGAGAGTTCCTGTCAGGTTATTCATCTCTATTAGGTAACAGATTACAGAACGGCCTTAATTAAACGCCATTACAGTCCTTATGGGGCACCTGATCCAGCTTTCTACAACCCGTGACTTATAATGCAGCGTCATTTTATACCCAGTCTCCCAAGGATGTAGGGAGCACTGCTGAGCAAGGTTTGGGGATGACCCAGGGAATGCATATCAAGTAATCATTACTATTAGGCATCTGGAGAGTCAAAAAATAATAATTCACAAAAGTAGACACCACTTTTTTAAGTTATATACAATGCTTTGTGTATAATATTTTTTTTTACCAGTGTATTTTTTCAGTGTACCATTCATTTATTTCCCAATTATACAATTATTGGATATGCCGTATAAACATTTATGGCTATGATACCTTCTAGCTAATTATCTTAATTCTACCTCATTTTTATTCACACCCAGCGTCTCCTATTTTGGCATCTCTGCTTTTCATTTTTTTCTTTTTTTTGTATTTATGATTAAATATTCTATATTTTATTGTATTGGATCTCTTGGTTATTTGACCTCATTCACAGGGGTTGCATTTTTTAAAGTGCCTACATATTGACAGTGGACATTTTTGTAAAACATATAAGGCTGAAGTCCAATCAGTATACAGAACATAGAGCAGGTGTTGTTGCACTCAGAGATGGCTGATCAGAGTCTCGGTGCCCCTCATTGGTCTGTACAGTATACAGAACATAGAGAAGGTGTTGGTGCACTCAGAGATGGTCGATCAGGGTCTCGGTGCCCCTCATTGGTCTGTACAGTATACAGAACATAGAGCAGGTGTTGGTGCACTCAGAGATGGTCGATCAGGGTCTCGGTGCCGCTCATTGGTCTGTACAGTATACAGAACATAGAGCAGGTGTTGGTGCACTCAGAGATGGTCGATCAGGGTCTCGGTGCCCCTCATTGGTCTGTACAGTATACAGAACATAGAGAAGGTGTTGGTGCACTCAGAGATGGTCGATCAGGGTCTCGGTGCCGCTCATTGGTCTGTACAGTATACAGAACATAGAGCAGGTGTTGGTGCACTCAGAGATGGCTGATCAGGGTCTCGGTGCCGCTCATTGGTCTGTACAGTATACAGAACATAGAGCAGGTGTTGGTGCACTCAGAGATGGTCGATCAGGGTCTCGGTGCCCCTCATTGGTCTGTACAGTATACAGAACATAGAGAAGGTGTTGGTGCACTCAGAGATGGTCGATCAGGGTCTCGGTGCCGCTCATTGGTCTGTACAGTATACAGAACATAGAGCAGGTGTTGGTGCACTCAGAGATGGTCGATCAGGGTCTCGGTGCCCCTCATTGGTCTGTACAGTATACAGAACATAGAGCAGGTGTTGGTGCACTCAGAGATGGTCGATCAGGGTCTCGGTGCCCCTCATTGGTCTGTACAGTATACAGAACATAGAGCAGGTGTTGGTGCACTCAGAGATGGCTGATCAGGGTCTCGGTGCCCCTCATTGGTCTGTACAGTATACAGAACATAGAGCAGGTGTTGGTGCACTCAGAGATGGCTGATCAGGGTCTCGGTGCCGCTCATTGGTCTGTACAGTATACAGAACATAGAGAAGGTGTTGGTGCACTCAGAGATGGTCGATCAGGGTCTCGGTGCCGCTCATTGGTCTGTACAGTATACAGAACATAGAGCAGGTGTTGGTGCACTCAGAGATGGTCGATCAGGGTCTCGGTGCCGCTCATTGGTCTGTACAGTATACAGAACATAGAGCAGGTATTGGTGCACTCAGAGATGGTCGATCAGGGTCTCGGTGCCCCTCATTGGTCTGTACAGTATACAGAACATAGAGCAGGTGTTGGTGCACTCAGAGATGGTCGATCAGGGTCTCGGTGCCCCTCATTGGTCTGTACAGTATACAGAACATAGAGCAGGTGTTGGTGCACTCAGAGATGGTCGATCAGGGTCTCTGTGCCCCTCATTGGTCTGTACAGTATACAGAACATAGAGCAGGTGTTGGTGCACTCAGAGATGGTCGATCAGGGTCTCTGTGCCCCTCATTGGTCTGTACAGTATACAGAACATAGAGCAGGTGTTGGTGCACTCAGAGATGGTCGATCAGGGTCTCGGTGCCGCTCATTGGTCTGTACAGTATACAGAACATAGAGAAGGTGTTGGTGCACTCAGAGATGGCCGATCAGAGTCTCGGTGCGCCTCATTGGTCTGTACAGTATACAGAACATAGAGAAGGTGTTGGTGCACTCAGAGATGGCCGATCAGAGTCTCGGTGCCCCTCATTGGTCTGTACAGTATACAAAACATAAGAGTAGGTGTTGGTGCACCCAGAGATGGTCGATCAGGGTCTCGGTGAAGCTCATCGGTCTGTACAGTATACAGAACATAGAGCAGGTGTTGGTGCACTCAGAGATGGCTGATCAGGGTCTCGGTGCCGCTCATTGGTCTGTACAGTATAGAGAACATTGAGCAGGTGTTGGTGCACTCAAGAGATGGCCAATCAGAGTCTTAGTGCAGCTCATTGGTCTGCTCAGCTTACAGAACATAGAGAAGGTGTTGGTGCACTGACAGATGGACGATCAGGGTCGAGGTGCCGCTCATTGGTCAGTACAGTATAAAGAACATACTGTAGAGCAGGTGTTGGGGCATTCAGAGATGGTCGATCAGGGTCTCGGTGAAGCTCATTGGTCTGTACAGTATACAGAACATAGAGCAGGTGTTGGTGCACTCAGAGATGGTCGATCAGGGTCTCGGTGCCGCTCATTGGTCTGTACAGTATAGAGAACATTGAGCAGGTATTGGTGCACTCAAGAGATGGCCGATCAGAGTCTTAGTGCAGCTCATTGGTCTGCTCAGCTTACAGAACATAGAGAAGGTGTTGGTGCACTGACAGATGGACGATCAGGGTCGAGGTGCCGCTCATCGGTCTGTACAGTATACAGAACATAGAGCAACTGTTGGTGCACTCAGAGATGGTCGATCAGGGTCTCGGTGAAGCTCAATTGTCTGCACAGTATAAAGAACATAGAGCAGGTGTTGGTGCACTCAGAGATGGTCGATCAGGGTCTCAGTGACGCTCATCGGTCTGTACAGTATACAGAACATAGAGCAGGTGTTGTTGCTCTCAGAGACGATCAAAGTCTCCGTGCAGCTCATCGGTCAGTACAGTATACAGAACATAGAGCAGGTGTTGGTGCACTCAGAGATGGTCGATCAGGGTCTCGGTGAAGCTCATTTGTCTGTACAGTATAAAGAACATAGAGCAGGTGTTGGTGCACTCATAGATGGCCGACCAGAGTCTTAGTGCAGCTCATTGGTCTGCTCAGCTTACACAACATAGAGAAGGTGTTGGTGCACTGAGAGATGGTCGATCAGGGTCTCGGTGCCGCTCATTGGTCTGCTCAGCTTACAGAACATAGAGAAGGTGTTGGTGCACTGAGAGATGGCTGATCAGGGTCTCGGTGCCTCTCATCGGTCTGTACAGTATAGAGAACATAGAGCAGGTGTTGGTGCACTCAGAGATGGCCGATCAGAGTCTTGGTGCAGCTCATCGGTCTGTACAGTATAGAGAACATAGAGCAGGTGTTGGTGCACTCAGAGATGGCCGATAAGAGTCTTGGTGCAGCTCATCGGTCTGTACAGTATACAGGATATAGTGCGGGTGTTGGTGCACTCAGAGATGGCCGATCATGGTCTCGGTGCAGCTCATCGGTCTGTACAGTATAGAGAACATAGAGCAGGTATTGGTGCACTCAGAGATGCCGATCAGAGTCTTGGTGCAGCTCATCGGTCTTTACAGTATAGAGAACATAGAGCAGGTGTTGGTGCACTCAGAGATGGCCGATCAGAGTCTTGGTGCAGCTCATCGGTCTGTACAGTATAGAGAACATAGAGCAGGTGTTGGTGCACTCAGAGATGGCCGATAAGAGTCTTGGTGCAGCTCATCGGTCTGTACAGTATACAGGATATAGTGCGGGTGTTGGTGCACTCAGAGATGGCCGATCATGGTCTCGGTGCAGCTCATCGGTCTGTACAGTATAGAGAACATAGAGCAGGTATTGGTGCACTCAGAGATGGCCGATCAGAGTCTTGGTGCAGCTCATCGGTCTTTACAGTATAAAGAGCATAGAGCAGGTGTTGGTGCACTCAGAGATGCCGATCAGAGTCTTAGTGCAGCTCATTGGTCTGTACAGTATAGAGAACATAGAGCAGGTGTTGGTGCACTCAGAGATGGCTGATCAGGGTCTCGGTGCCTCTCATCAGTCTGTATAGTATAGAGAACATAGAGCAGGTATTGGTGCACTCAGAGATGGCCGATCAGAGTCTTGGTGCAGCTCATCGGTCTTTACAGTATAAAGAGCATAGAGCAGGTATTGGTGCACTCAGAGATGGCCGATCAGAGTCTTGGTGCAGCTCATCGGTCTTTACAGTATAAAGAGCATAGAGCAGGTGTTGGTGCACTCAGAGATGCCGATCAGAGTCTTAGTGCAGCTCATTGGTCTGCTCAGCTTACAGAACATAGAGCAGGTGTTGGTGCACTCAAGAGATGGCTGATCAGGGTCTCGGTGCCTCTCATCAGTCTGTACAGTATAGAGAACATTGAGCAGGTCTTGGTGCACTCAGAGATGGCCGATCAGGGTCTTGTTGTGCTGATCAGTGTGCTCATTCACTAGGTAGATTTATAAACAATTACATGAGTGCTTGAATTCTAATTTCCATGCGCTACAAGCAGCACTAGAGCGAGTTCTATGTGCGGGAATTATATGTAGGCGGCATCCCACGTATTCATGCCAGTGAGACCGCCGTGCCTGCACAAACAAGCAACGGTAAGTATACGGTGCTGCTAATACAGATGACAGTGTACAAGGTTGCGTGTCATCCAAGCCAATTGCGCAGTGTCACACAGGTGCGCAGTCAGGAAACTGCAACAGTGATCTTTATAGATGACTAGCTGAAGATCCCAGCGTTGCCCGGGCATAGTAACTAACCACGGTAAGTAATAACGAATTATAATGATTATATATCACCTAAAAACATTTCACATCATATATTCAACACTACAGATTTGCAACACAGATTAGCTAAATGACTACTCAAGTATTTTATTTTCAACTCATTCAAGAGTCTTTTGATAAACAACATTTTTGTTTTTTCCATTCGGTGCAAAGATGAACAGATTTTTGGCATTTCCAACTCTGGAACAGGCCACGTAAAGTTGACCATGAGAAAAGCATGGAGATGGCAAACCGATCCCTACTACTTTCAAGGACTGTCCCTGAGCCTTGTTAATGGACATTGCAAATGCCAGTCGAAGTGGAAACTGGAGGTGTTTAAAATCAAAAGGCAAATCAGATGGAATGAGTGGAATTCTTGGAATGAAAATGTCCTCTCCTTTGGCACATCCTGTTGCTGAGCTGTGTGATACTGCCTGCTGAGCTGTGTATCTAATTATGACCTGTGTGATACTGACTGCTGAGCCGTGTATCTAATCCTATCCTGAGTGATACTGACTGCTGAGCTGTGTATCTAATCCTCTCCTGTGTGATACTGACTGCTGAGCTGTGTATCTAATCCTCTCCTGAGTGATACTAACTGCTGAGCTGTGTATCTAATCCTATCCTGTGTGATACTGACTGCTGAGCTGTATGTCTAATCCTCTCCTGTGTGATACTGACTGCTGAGCTGTGTATCTAATCCTATCCCGTGTGATACTGACTGCTGAGCCGTCTTATCTAATCCCATCCTGTGTGATACTGTCTGCTGAGCCATGTATCTAATTATAACCTGTGTGATACTGACTGCTGAGTCGTGTATCTAATCCTATCCTGTATGATACTGACTGCTGAGCCGTGTATCTAATCCTCTCCCGTGTGATACAGTCTGCTGAGCCATGTATCTAATCCTATCCCGTGTGATACAGTCTGCTGAGCCGTGTATCTAATCTTATCCCGTGTGATACTGTCTGCTGAGCCGTGTATCTAATCCTATCCCATGTGATACTGACTGCTGAGCCGTGTATCTAATCCTATCCCGTGTGATACTGTCTGCTGAGCCGTGTATCTAATCCTCTCCTGTGTGATACTGACTGCTGAGTTGTGTATCTAATCCTCTCCTGTGTGATACTGTCTGCTGAGCCATGTATCTAATCCTCTCCCGTGTGATACTGACTGCTGAGCCGTGTATCTAATCCTCTCCCGTGTGATACTGACTGCTGAGCCGTCTAATCTAATCCTATCCTGTGTGATACTGACTGCTGAGCCGTCTAAGCTAATCCTATCCAGTGTGATACACCCTGCTGAGTCGTGTATCTAATCCTATCCTGTGATACTGTCTGCTGAGCTGTGTATCTAATCCTATCCTGAGTGATTCTGGGCTCCCCCTGCAGTCTGTGTCAGAGGGTGATCTGTGTCGGCACAGGTAATAAATTATGTTATTTCCAGCTTTACAGAAAGACGATAACACGATAGAAATGATAAGAATAATTGGCTCAGTTACCACAACTATCTACAAGGAAAACTGCTGCTCATAGCAACCAATCACAGCTCAGCTTCTTCTAAACAGCTCTGGTGAAATGAAAGATGCTTAGTGATTGGTTGTTATGTAGAGTGGGCGTGGCCGATACACACATACATAAACACACTCATTTTTATATATATAGATATGAAACTATGAGTGAGAAAAGCATGGAGGCATGAAAGAACGACAGAGATAGAAAGTAGAGAAGAAGCACTTTATTCACCAATGTCAAGGAGAAAACAATGAGCAGCAGAAGCCTCCATGTCTGTGTGACCTGTCCAGGAATCTGTTACCCGTCTCTGACATGGAATCACACAAAACACAAAAGATCCGTCTACAGATTTATGTACAAGACAGAAGAGATGGTGGAGGATGAGACCTCCATGTCTGTCATCAGTGACTGCAGAAGATAAGGAGATAACAATAGTGAAGCATGGAGGGAGATCCAGGGCAATGACCACGTGCATCTGCATAGAGGACCAGCCTGGAGGAAGCTCTGGAGGTGAGAGGTGCTGAAATGTGCAGCAGAGACAGACCGCAGGACATGAGTGACAGGAACAGTAGATGGACAGAAGAGCAGAGCGTCTGGAAGTCAGGGCTTAGAGAGAGGTAATGTCATTAAGGGCATTATCCAGCTCCTCACTGATGGCCTTATACTTCATCTTCTGAGCATAGACCTCATCTAGGGAAGGCACAGAGCAGAGGATAGAAAGTCAGAGCAGAGTATACCAGAGAAGGAAACACAAGAGGGGCACGGGATCAGAGAACAGTCAGAGCCAGCAAGGACAACTGGGCAAGACCAAACCATCATGAGTAACCTAGTAAGACACAACACACTGAGGAGAGCCCAGCACAGACACAAGCAAGGAGCCACCACAACAAACAACCCAGCATGAACAGTCCAAACACATCAAGGACTGACCTCCACAAACAACCCAGCATGGACTGTCCAAACACAAGCAAGGACCGAACACCACACACAACCCAACATGGAGAGTCCAAACACAAGCAAGGACCGACCACCACAAACAATCCAGCATGGAAAGTCCAAACACAAGCAAGGAGCGTCCACCACAAACAACCCAGCATGGACAGTCCAAACACAAGCAAGGACCGAACACCACAAAAAACCCAGTATGGACAGTCCAAACACAAGCAAGGACCGACCACCACAAACAACCCAGCATGGACTGTCCAAACACAAGCAAGGACCGACCACCACAAAAAACCCAGTATGGACAGTCCAAACACAAGCAAGGACTGACCTCCACAAACAACCCAGCATGGACTGTCCAAACAGAAGCAAGGACCGAACACCACAAAAAACCCAGTATGGACAGTCCAAACACAAGCAAGGACCGACCACCACAAACAACCCTGCATGAACAGTCCAAACACATCAAGGACTGACCTCCACAAACAACCCAGCATGAACTGTCCAAACACAAGCAAGGACCGACCACCACAAAAAACCCAGCATGAACAGTCCATACACAAGCAAGGACCGACCACCACAAACAACTCAGCATGGAGAGTCCAAACACAAGCAAGGACTGACCTCCACAAACAATCCAGCATGGAGAGTCCAAACACAAGCAAGGAACGACCACCACAAATAACCCAGCATGGAAAGTCCAAACACAAGCAAGGAGCGTCCACCACAAACAACCCAGCATGGACAGTCCAAACACAAGCAAGGACCGACCACCACACACAACCCAGCATGGATAGTCCAAACACAAGCAAGGACCGACCACCACAAACAACCCAACATGGACAGTCCAAACTCAAGCAAGGACCGACCACCACAAACAACCCAGCATGAACAGTCCAAACACATCAAGGACTGACCTCCACAAACAACCCAGCATGGACTGTCCAAACACAAGCAAGGAACGACCACCACAAAAAACCCAGCATGGACAGTCCAAACACAAGCAAGGACCGACCACCACAAACAACCCTGCATGAACAGTCCAAACACATCAAGGACTGACCTCCACAAACAACCCAGCATGGACTGTCCAAACACAAGCAAGGACCAACCACCACAAAAAACCCAGCATGAACAGTCCATACACAAGCAAGGACCGACCACCACAAACAACCCAGCATGGAGAGTCCAAACACAAGCAAGGACTGACCTCCACAAACAATCCAGCATGGAGAGTCCAAACACAAGCAAGGAACGACCACCACAAATAACCCAGCATGGACAGTCCAAACACAAGCAAGGACCGACCACCACAAACAACCCAACATGGAGAGTCCAAACACAAGCAAGGACCGACCACCACAAACAATCCAGCATGGACAGTCCAAACACAAGCAAGGACCGACCACCACAAACAACCCAGCATGGAAAGTCCAAACACAAGCAAGGGGCGACCACCACAAACAACCCGGCATGAAAAAAAAGAGACAAACCATTGAGGACAATCACAACAATCAATACATGAAGGACAACCAGATATGGAGAATCTAACATATGATGACTAACAAGGATGACCCTGAAAGGGCGACCCAGCAAGGACAACGCGACACAACTCAGCAACGGAAACCCTGCACAGATGTCCTATTGATAAAATGTCCTTACGGCTATCCCAGCACTGACAACCTATTAATAAGTGTGTCCTTAAGGACGACATTGCAAAAAGAACCCACAAAGACAAAGCTGCACATACTGCACATTTTATTTTTTCCCTCATTAATGTGCACTCTGCACCCCATCTTGACTGAAAAAAAACAGAAATGTAGAAATGTTTGCAAATTTATTAAAAAGAAAGACTGAAATCTCCCATGGTCATAAGTATTCAGCCCCTTTGCTCAGTATTGAGTAGACACACCTTTTCAGCTAGTACAGCCATGAGTCTTCTTGGGAATGATGTCACAAGTCTTTCACCTCTGGATTTGGGGATCCTCGGCCATTCTTCCTTGCAGATCCTCTCCAGCTCCGTCAGGTTGGATGGTGAACGTTGGTGGACAGCCATTTTCAGGTCTCTCCAGAGATGCTCCATTGGGTTTAGGTCAGGGCTCTGGCTGGGTCAGTCAGGAATGGTCACAGAGTTGTTCTGAAGCCGCTCCCTTGTTATTTTAGCTGTGTGCTTAGGGTCATTGTCTTGTTGGAAGGTGAACCTTCGGCCAAGTCTGAGGTCCAGAGCGCTCTGGAAGAGGCTTTCATCCAGGATATCTCTGTACTTGGCCGCATTCATGTTTCCTTCAATGGCAACCAGTCATCCTGTCCCTGCAGCTGAAAAACACCCCCATAGCATGATGCTGCCACCACCATGTTTCACTGTTGGGATTGTATTGGGCAGGTGATGAGCAGTGCCTGGTTTTCTCCACACATACTGCTTAGAATTATTTCCAAAAAGTTCTATCCTCATCTCATCAGACCAAAGAATCTTATTTCTCATAGTCGGGCCACTCTGCCATAAAGGGCCCGACTGGTGGAGGGCTGCAGTGATAGTTGACTCTGTGGAACTTTCTCCCATCTCCCTACTGCATCTGTGGAGCTCAGCCACAGTGATCTTGGGGTTCTTCTTTACTTCTCTGACCAAGGCTCTTCGCCCACGATTGCTCAGTTTGGCTGGACGGCCAGGTCTAGGAAGACTTCTGGTGGTCCCAAACTTCTTCCATTTAAGGATTATGGAGGCGACAGTGCTCTTCGGAACCTTGAGTACTGCAGAAATTCTTTTGTATCCTTGTCCAGATCTGTGCCTTGCCACAATTCTGTCTCTGAGCTCCTTGGCCAGCTCCTTTGGCCTCATGATTCTTATTTGGTCTGACATGCACTGTGAGCTGTGAGGTCAGTTTAATTACACACAGCTGGACTCCAATGAAGGCGTAGAACCATCTCAAGGAGGATCACAAGGAAATGGACAGCATGTGACTTACATATGAGTGTCTGAGCAAAGGGGCTGAATACTTATGACCATGGGATATTTCAGTTTTTCTTTTTTAATAAATTTGTAAAAATTTCTACATTTCTGTTTTTTTTCAGTCAAGATGGGGTGCAGAGTGTACATTAATGAGAAAAAAATGAACTTTTTGGAATTTACCAAATGGCTGCAATGAAACAAAGAGTGAAAAATTTAAAAGGGTCTGAATACTTTCCGTACCCACTGTATATCCCACTAAGGACAGCCTGGCACAAAACAACCCAACTGTAAAACCCAGCATAGAAAATACAGCGAGGGCAACCCGGCACAGATGACCCATTAAGAACAACTACATCACAAACAGCTAAACAAGGACAAAGCTGCATTTTTTATTTAAATTGACCAATTATTATATCATAGTCATATCAAAGTTGAAAACAGTTTACTGAAAGTCCATCAGCACCTGGGAACAACCCAACTTCATAAACAAGCCTGGACAACCCAGCTGGGAACCTAAGGCTAAGTGCTCACGTAGATTTTCCTCCTGCGGATTTTTCCGCGCAGATTTGAAGAAATCCGCAGGTCAAATTACCTGCATTTTTCCTGCGGATTTCTTCCTTTTTATTGCGGTTTTCCAGCGGTTTTTCTGCAGTTTTCTATTGCGGTTTTCCCCCTGCGGATTTGGAGAATGGAGCAGGTGGAAAACCGCACAAAAGAAGTGACATGCTGCATTTTTTGTACCGCACAAAAACCGCGCAGAAAAATCTGCAGCGTCTGCACAGCGTTTTTTTTTGCATTGATTTACTGTAAATCAGTTTGCGGATCTGCAGCGTTTCTGAGCGGTAAAATCCGCTGCGGAACCGCAGGAAAAATGCATGGTGTGCACATGGCCTAAGAAGGACAAGGCTGTACATCTTCTGTCATGTGACTACGAATAAATCATCAGTCTGAATAATCATGTAATGAAAGCCCACCATCAGAGAATTCTAGTGACAGATTCCTAGGAATAGCATTTGCCTGAAAATTGTCAAAGATTTCATG
Organism: Dendrobates tinctorius; assembly: GCF_039654945.1. Classification (NCBI taxonomy): domain Eukaryota; kingdom Metazoa; phylum Chordata; class Amphibia; order Anura; family Dendrobatidae; genus Dendrobates; species Dendrobates tinctorius. The sequence continues at coordinate 1,584,856 of NW_027362019.1, read as the reverse complement.
AGGAACCTGGGAACAGACGAGATAAGCGTAGCAGCAGGATGAAGCCAGTGTCACTATAAAATTTTACCTTCAAGGTCATCGATGGTCTTCTCCAACTTTGCCACTGATTTTTCTGCAAACTCCACTCGGCTTTCAGTCTAAAAAAAAGACAATTCCATTTTATACAGAGGAAAGATGTCTTCCATGAAGGGGTAGACTCTACAAGAGCAGCTCAGCCTCACCTCCTTCAGCCGTTCCGTCAGATGTCTTATCTCCTCCTCATAGTGATCTTCTTTGGATGAATACTATAGAAGGACAGATGGAGAAGATTAGGTTCCATCTCCATCATTAGTAGACAGAGAATAATGAGGGCACAAGCGTTTCAGGACCGGGATTAGCCATGTTAGAGGGTGGCGCTTCCATGCAGGGCATTGACCAGGGCAGAGTTGTTAGAAGAGGCGATGCCAGGACATGTTATCACACAGCAGATGTTCCTGGATACTTTAAGCACATGATACCTTATCTGCTTGAGCCTCAAGGGACTTTAGGTTATTGGTGACAGTCTTCAGCTCCTCCTCTAAGTCACCACATTTACTGTGTGAGGGACATAAAGCAGGGAAGTGCGGAAGGGTAGAATGGAGGGCGTGAAGGGGAAAAGGAGAGAGAAAGGTGGAAAAGCAAAAATGAGATAAGAAGCCAACACAGGATGAAAGAGCAGAATACAGAAGTGCGAAAACGATGAGGAGGCCGATGTATCAGCTATTAGAAGGGTGGAAGGCGAGTCTCTGACATGAGGACTGAGCGGCTGCCTGGTGACAGCACCAAACACTGACCAGGATCCTCCAAAGATGACTCATACAGAAGTGTGAACGATATGGCAGGTCTACAACTCCCCCCTAGAAGGACAGCGCCGTCCGGCTGCACAGTGACATAGCAGAGTTCAGATCTAGTGACAGATCAGAGACAGGCAGAGAACCTCTGATAGACAGAAGAGACATGAGGCTAGACAGCAGAGATGGGGCAGGCGCCTCCTCCAATACCTCCTCCTCTGCTGCTATCAGGGATTTCAGTGCTTGGTCCATTGTGCGGAGTTCTGTTTCTAACTCCCTGTACCGACTCCGGAAGGAAAAAAGGAAAATCAGACGACGTTTACAGGGAGTGAGCATCCACATAACATCAGAACCCAGGAGAAATACCCAGACTACACCGCCTCATGACTCCCGGGACCATGACCTCACCGCAGCCATAAGGACCTCCCCGCCAGTATTAGTACTGAGAGTCATGAAGAGTTACTGGACCTGTGACATCACGATGGCCATGACTAGTTTGGAGACTAGTGTAGAGGACTGGATTGCACTCGACCATGGGGGAGGAGGTGACAGACGGAGGAACTATAGACCCCAAATAATCCTAATATATCAGTCAGAGGGCAATCTCCAGACTCATTGTATCCATACTGCGCGCTTAATGGCGTCCACCAATTATACCGCGTATTGTGAGAGGGATAACATGGGTTTCACTAGAACCGAGCTATGATCGGTCACTCCTGTACTCCAGGTCTGTTATTAGGGGGATTCCGGGGTCCTGGGATTAGCGGTGACTGTAGAGCTGAGGTGGGACGGTCACTCCTGTACTCCAGGTCTGTTATTAGGGGGATTCCGGGGTCCTGGGATTAGCGGTGACTGTAGAGCTGAGGTGGGACGGTCACTCCTGTAATCCAGGTCTGTTATTAGGGGGATTCCGGAGTCCTGGGATTAGCGGTGACTGTAGAGCTGAGGTGGGACGGTCACTCCTGTACTCCAGGTCTGTTATTAGGGGGATTCCGGGGTCCTGGGATTAGCGGTGACTGTAGAGCTGAGGTGGGACGGTCACTCCTGTACTCCAGGTCTGTTATTAGGAGGATTCTGGGGTCCTGGGATTAGCGGTGACTGTAGAGCTGAGGTGGGACGGTCACTCCTGTACTCCAGCTCTGTTATTAGGGGGATTCCGGGGTCCTGGGATTAGCGGTGACTGTAGAGCTGAGGTGGGACGGTCACTCCTGTACTCCAGGTCTGTTATTAGGGGGATTCCGGGGTCCTGGGATTAGCGGTGACTGTAGAGCTGAGGTGGGACGGTCACTCCTGTACTCCAGGTCTGTTATTAGGGGGATTCCGGGGTCCTGGGATTAGCGGTGACTGTAGAGCTGAGGTGGGACGGTCACTCCTGTAATCCAGGTCTGTTATTAGGGGGATTCCGGAGTCCTGGGATTAGCGGTGACTGTAGAGCTGAGGTGGGACGGTCACTCCTGTACTCCAGGTCTGTTATTAGGGGGATTCTGGGGTCCTGGGATTAGCGGTGACTGTAGAGCTGAGGTGGGACGGTCACTCCTGTACTCCAGGTCTGTTATTAGGGGGATTTCGGGGTCCTGGGATTAGCGGTGACTGTAGAGCTGAGGTGGGACGGTCACTACTGTACTCCAGGTCTGTTATTAGGGGGATTCTGGGGTCCTGGGATTAGTGGTGACTGTAGGGCTGAGGTGGGACGGTCACTCCTGTACTCCAGGTCTGTTATTAGGGGGATTCCGGGGTCCTGGGATTAGCGGTGACTGTAGAGCTGAGGTGGGACGGTCACTCCTGTACTCCAGGTCTGTTATTAGGGGGATTCCGGGGTCCTGGGATTAGCGGTGACTGTAGAGCTGAGGTGGGACGGTCACTACTGTACTCCAGGTCTGTTATTAGGGGGATTCTGGGGTCCTGGGATTAGCGGTGACTGTAGAGCTGAGGTGGGACGGTCACTCCTGCACTCCAGGTCTGTTATTAGGAGGATTCTGGGGTCCTGGGATTAGCGGTGACTGTAGAGCTGAGGTGGGACGGTCACTCCTGCACTCCAGGTCTGTTATTAGGGGGATTCCGGGGTCCTGGGATTAGCGGTGACTGTAGAGCTGAGGTGGGACGGTCACTCCTGTACTCCAGGTCTGTTATTAGGAGGATTCTGATGTCCTGGGATTAGTGGTGACTGTAGAGCTGAGGTGGGACGGTCACTCCTGTACTCCAGGTCTGTTATTAGGAGGATTCTGGGGTCCTGGGATTAGCGGTGACTGTAGAGCTGAGGTGGGACGGTCACTACTGTACTCCAGGTCTGTTATTAGGAGGATTCTGGGGTCCTGGGATTAGCGGTGACTGTAGAGCTGAGGTGGGACGGTCACTCCTGTACTCCAGGTCTGTTATTAGGAGGATTCCGGGGTCCTGGGATTAGCGGTGACTGTAGAGCTGAGGTGGGATGGTCACTCCTGTACTCCAGGTCTGTTATTAGGGGGATTCCGGGGTCCTGGGATTAGCGGTGACTGTAGAGCTGAGGTGGGACGGTCACTCCTGTACTCCAGGTCTGTTATTAGGGGGATTCCGGGGTCCTGGGATTAGCGGTGACTGTAGAGCTGAGGTGGGACGGTCACTCCTGCACTCCAGGTCTGTTATTAGGGGGATTCCGGGGTCCTGGGATTAGCGGTGACTGTAGAGCTGAGGTGGGACGGTCACTCCTGCACTCCAGGTCTGTTATTAGGGGGATTCCGGGGTCCTGGGATTAGCGGTGACTGTAGAGCTGAGGTGGGACGGTCACTCCTGTACTTCAGGTCTGTTATTAGGGGGATTCCGGGGTCCTGGGATTAGCGGTGACTGTAGAGCTGAGGTGGGACGGTCACTCCTGCACTCCAGGTCTGTTATTAGGGGGATTCCGGGGTCCTGGGATTAGCGGTGACTGTAGAGCTGAGGTGGGACGGTCACTCCTGTGCTTCAGGTCTGTTATTAGGAGGATTCTGGGGTCCTGGGATTAGCGGTGACTGTAGAGCTGAGGTGGGATGGTCACTCCTGCACTCCAGGTCTGTTATTAGGGGGATTCCGGGGTCCTGGGATTAGCGGTGACTGTAGAGCTGAGGTGGGACGGTCACTACTGTACTCCAGGTCTGTTATTAGGGGGATTCCGGGGTCCTGGGATTAGCGGTGACTGTAGAGCTGAGGTGGGACGGTCACTCCTGCACTCCAGGTCTGTTATTAGGGGGATTCCGGGGTCCTGGGATTAGCGGTGACTGTAGAGCTGAGGTGGGACGGTCACTCCTGTACTCCAGGTCTGTTATTAGGGGGATTCCGGGGTCCTGGGATTAGCGGTGACTGTAGAGCTGAGGTGGGACGGTCACTCCTGTACTCCAGGTCTGTTATTAGGAGGATTCTGGGGTCCTGGGATTAGCGGTGACTGTAGAGCTGAGGTGGGACGGTCACTCCTGTACTCCAGGTCTGTTATTAGGGGGATTCCGGGGTCCTGGGATTAGCGGTGACTGTAGAGCTGAGGTGGGACGGTCACTCCTGTACTCCAGGTCTGTTATTAGGGGGATTCCGGGGTCCTGGGATTAGCGGTGACTGTAGAGCTGAGGTGGGACGGTCACTCCTGCACTCCAGGTCTGTTATTAGGGGGATTCCGGGGTACTGGGATTAGCGGTGACTGTAGAGCTGAGGTGGGACGGTCACTCCTGTACTCCAGGTCTGTTATTAGGAGGATTCTGGGGTCCTGGGATTAGCGGTGACTGTAGAGCTGAGGTGGGACGGTCACTCCTGTACTCCAGGTCTGTTATTAGGAGGATTCTGGGGTCCTGGGATTAGCGGTGACTGTAGAGCTGAGGTGGGACGGTCACTCCTGTACTCCAGGTCTGTTATTAGGAGGATTCTGGGGTCCTGGGATTAGCGGTGACTGTAGAGCTGAGGTGGGACGGTCACTACTGTACTCCAGGTCTGTTATTAGGGGGATTCCGGGGTCCTGGGATTAGTGGTGACTGTAGGGCTGAGGTGGGACGGTCACTCCTGTACTCCAGGTCTGTTATTAGGGGGATTCCGGGGTCCTGGGATTAGCGGTGACTGTAGAGCTGAGGTGGGACGGTCACTCCTGTACTCCAGGTCTGTTATTAGGGGGATTCCGGGGTCCTGGGATTAGCGGTGACTGTAGAGCTGAGGTGGGACGGTCACTCCTGCACTCCAGGTCTGTTATTAGGGGGATTCCGGAGTCCTGGGATTAGCGGTGACTGTAGAGCTGAGGTGGGACGGTCACTCCTGTACTCCAGGTCTGTTATTAGGGGGATTCCGGGGTCCTGGGATTAGCGGTGACTGTAGAGCTGAGGTGGGACGGTCACTACTGTACTCCAGGTCTGTTATTAGGGGGATTCCGTGGTCCTGGGATTAGCGGTGACTGTAGGGCTGAGGTGGGACGGTCACTCCTGTACTCCAGGTCTGTTTTTAGGGGGATTCCGGGGTCCTGGGATTAGCGGTGACTGTAGAGCTGAGGTGGGACGGTCACTCCTGTACTCCAGGTCTGTTATTAGGGGGATTCCGGGGTCCTGGGATTAGCGGTGACTGTAGAGCTGAGGTGGGACGGTCACTCCTGCACTCCAGGTCTGTTATTAGGGGGATTCTGGGGTCCTGGGATTAGCGGTGACTGTAGAGCTGAGGTGGGACGGTCACTCCTGCACTCCAGGTCTGTTATTAGGGGGATTCCGGGGTCCTGGGATTAGCGGTGACTGTAGAGCTGAGGTGGGACGGTCACTACTGTACTCCAGGTCTGTTATTAGGGGGATTCCGGGGTCCTGGGATTAGCGGTGACTGTAGAGCTGAGGTGGGACGGTCACTCCTGTACTCCAGGTCTGTTATTAGGGGGATTCTGGGGTCCTGGGATTAGCGGTGACTGTAGAGCTGAGGTGGGACGGTCACTACTGTACTCCAGGTCTGTTATTAGGGGGATTCCGGGGTCCTGGGATTAGCGGTGACTGTAGAGCTGAGGTGGGACGGTCACTCCTGTACTCCAGGTCTGTTATTAGGGGGATTCCGGGGTCCTGGGATTAGCGGTGACTGTAGAGCTGAGGTGGGACGGTCACTACTGTACTCCAGGTCTGTTATTAGGAGGATTCTGGGGTCCTGGGATTAGCGGTGACTGTAGAGCTGAGGTGGGACGGTCACTACTGTACTCCAGGTCTGTTATTAGGGGGATTCCGGGGTCCTGGGATTAGCGGTGACTGTAGAGCTGAGGTGGGACGGTCACTCCTGTACTCCAGGTCTGTTATTAGGAGGATTCTGGGGTCCTGGGATTAGCGGTGACTGTAGAGCTGAGGTGGGACGGTCACTCCTGTACTCCAGGTCTGTTATTAGGGGGATTCCGGGGTCCTGGGATTAGCGGTGACTGTAGAGCTGAGGTGGGACGGTCACTCCTGTACTCCAGGTCTGTTATTAGGGGGATTCCGGGGTCCTGGGATTAGCGGTGACTGTAGAGCTGAGGTGGGACGATCACTCCTGCACTCCAGGTCTGTTATTAGGGGGATTCCGGGGTCCTGGGATTAGCGGTGACTGTAGAGCTGAGGTGGGACGGTCACTCCTGCACTCCAGGTCTGTTATTAGGGGGATTCCGGGGTCCTGGGATTAGCGGTGACTGTAGAGCTGAGGTGGGACGGTCACTCCTGTACTCCAGCTCTGTTATTAGGGGGATTCCGGGGTCCTGGGATTAGCGGTGACTGTAGAGCTGAGGTGGGACGGTCACTCCTGTACTCCAGCTCTGTTATTAGGGGGATTCCGGGGTCCTGGGATTAGCGGTGACTGTAGAGCTGAGGTGGGACGGTCACTCCTGTACTCCAGCTCTGTTATTAGGGGGATTCCGGGGTCCTGGGATTAGCGGTGACTGTAGAGCTGAGGTGGGACGGTCACTCCTGTACTCCAGCTCTGTTATTAGGAGGATTCTGGGGTCCTGGGATTAGCGGTGACTGTAGGGCTGAGGTGGGACGGTCACTCCTGTACTCCAGGTCTGTTATTAGGAGGATTCCGGGGTCCTGGGATTAGCGGTGACTGTAGAGCTGAGGTGGGACGGTCACTCCTGTAGTCCAGGTCTGTTATTAGGAGGATTCTGGGGTCCTGGGATTAGCGGTGACTGTAGAGCTGAGGTGGGACGGTCACTCCTGTACTCCAGGTCTGTTATTAGGAGGATTCTGGGGTCCTGGGATTAGCGGTGACTGTAGAGCTGAGGTGGGACGGTCACTCCTGTACTCCAGGTCTGTTATTAGGGGGATTCCGGGGTCCTGGGAATAGCGGTGACTGTAGAGCTGAGGTGGGACGGTCACTCCTGTACTTCAGGTCTGTTATTAGGGGGATTCCGGGGTCCTGGGATTAGCGGTGACTGTAGAGCTGAGGTGGGACGGTCACTCCTGTACTCCAGGTCTGTTATTAGGGGGATTCCGGGGTCCTGGGATTAGCGGTGACTGTAGAGCTGAGGTGGGACGGTCACTCCTGTAGTCCAGGTCTGTTATTAGGAGGATTCTGGGGTCCTGGGATTAGCGGTGACTGTAGAGCTGAGGTGGGACGGTCACTCCTGTACTCCAGGTCTGTTATTAGGAGGATTCTGGGGTCCTGGGATTAGCGGTGACTGTAGAGCTGAGGTGGGACGGTCACTCCTGTACTCCAGGTCTGTTATTAGGGGGATTCCGGGGTCCTGGGATTAGCGGTGACTGTAGAGCTGAGGTGGGACGGTCACTCCTGTACTTCAGGTCTGTTATTAGGGGGATTCCGGGGTCCTGGGATTAGCGGTGACTGTAGAGCTGAGGTGGGACGGTCACTTCTGTACTCCAGGTCTGTTATTAGGAGGATTCTGGGGTCCTGGGATTAGCGGTGACTGTAGAGCTGAGGTGGGACGGTCACTCCTGTACTCCAGGTCTGTTATTAGGGGGATTCCGGGGTCCTGGGATTAGCGGTGACTGTAGAGCTGAGGTGGGACGGTCACTCCTGTAGTCCAGGTCTGTTATTAGGAGGATTCTGGGGTCCTGGGATTAGCGGTGACTGTAGAGCTGAGGTGGGACGGTCACTCCTGTACTCCAGGTCTGTTATTAGGAGGATTCCGGGGTCCTGGGATTAGCGGTGACTGTAGAGCTGAGGTGGGACGGTCACTCCTGTACTCCAGGTCTGTTATTAGGGGGATTCCGGGGTCCTGGGATTAGTGGTGACTGTAGAGCTGAGGTGGGACGGTCACTCCTGTACTCCAGGTCTGTTATTAGGGGGATTCCGGGGTCCTGGGATTAGCGGTGACTGTAGAGCTGAGGTGGGACGGTCACTCCTGTACTCCAGGTCTGTTATTAGGAGGATTCTGGGGTCCTGGGATTAGTGGTGACTGTAGAGCTGAGGTGGGACGGTCACTCCTGTACTCCAGGTCTGTTATTAGGAGGATTCTGGGGTCCTGGGATTAGCGGTGACTGTAGAGCTGAGGTGGGACGGTCACTCCTGTACTCCAGGTCTGTTATTAGGGGGATTCCGGGGTCCTGGGATTAGCGGTGACTGTAGAGCTGAGGTGGGACGGTCACTCCTGTACTCCAGGTCTGTTATTAGGGGGATTCCGGGGTCCTGGGATTAGCGGTGACTGTAGAGCTGAGGTGGGACGGTCACTCCTGTACTCCAGGTCTGTTATTAGGAGGATTCTGGGGTCCTGGGATTAGTGGTGACTGTAGGGCTGAGGTGGGACGGTCACTCCTGTACTCCAGGTCTGTTATTAGGAGGATTCTGGGGTCCTGGGATTAGCGGTGACTGTAGGGCTGAGGTGGGACGGTCACTCCTGTACTCCAGGTCTGTTATTAGGAGGATTCTGGGGTCCTGGGATTAGCGGTGACTGTAGGGCTGAGGTGGGACGGTCACTCCTGTACTCCAGGTCTGTTATTAGGAGGATTCTGGGGTCCTGGGATTAGCGGTGACTGTAGAGCTGAGGTGGGACGGTCACTCCTGTACTCCAGGTCTGTTATTAGGAGGATTCTGGGGTCCTGGGATTAGCGGTGACTGTAGAGCTGAGGTGGGACGGTCACTCCTGTACTCCAGGTCTGTTATTAGGAGGATTCTGGGGTCCTGGGATTAGCGGTGACTGTAGAGCTGAGGTGGGACGGTCACTCCTGTACTCCAGGTCTGTTATTAGGAGGATTCTGGGGTCCTGGGATTAGCGGTGACTGTAGAGCTGAGGTGGGACGGTCACTCCTGTACTCCAGGTCTGTTATTAGGAGGATTCTGGGGTCCTGGGATTAGCGGTGACTGTAGAGCTGAGGTGGGACGGTCACTCCTGTACTCCAGGTCTGTTATTAGGAGGATTCCGGGGTCCTGGGATTAGCGGTGACTGTAGAGCTGAGGTGGGACGGTCACTCCTGTACTCCAGGTCTGTTATTAGGAGGATTCTGGGGTCCTGGGATTAGCGGTGACTGTAGAGCTGAGGTGGGACGGTCACTCCTGTACTCCAGGTCTGTTATTAGGAGGATTCTGGGGTCCTGGGATTAGTGGTGACTGTAGGGCTGAGGTGGGACGGTCACTCCTGTACTCCAGGTCTGTTATTAGGAGGATTCTGGGGTCCTGGGATTAGTGGTGACTGTAGGGCTGAGGTGGGACGGTCACTCCTGTACTCCAGGTCTGTTATTAGGAGGATTCTGGGGTCCTGGGATTAGCGGTGACTGTAGAGCTGAGGTGGGACGGTCACTCCTGTACTCCAGGTCTGTTATTAGGAGGATTCTGGGGTCCTGGGATTAGCGGTGACTGTAGAGCTGAGGTGGGACGGTCACTCCTGTACTCCAGGTCTGTTATTAGGAGGATTCTGGGGTCCTGGGATTAGCGGTGACTGTAGAGCTGAGGTGGGACGGTCACTCCTGTACTCCAGGTCTGTTATTAGGAGGATTCTGGGGTCCTGGGATTAGCGGTGACTGTAGAGCTGAGGTGGGACGGTCACTCCTGTACTCCAGGTCTGTTATTAGGAGGATTCTGGGGTCCTGGGATTAGCGGTGACTGTAGAGCTGAGGTGGGACGGTCACTCCTGTACTCCAGGTCTGTTATTAGGAGGATTCTGGGGTCCTGGGATTAGCGGTGACTGTAGAGCTGAGGTGGGACGGTCACTCCTGTACTCCAGGTCTGTTATTAGGGGGATTCCGGGGTCCTGGGATTAGCGGTGACTGTAGAGCTGAGGTGGGACGGTCACTCCTGTACTCCAGGTCTGTTATTAGGAGGATTCTGGGGTCCTGGGATTAGCGGTGACTGTAGAGCTGAGGTGGGACGGTCACTCCTGTACTCCAGGTCTGTTATTAGGAGGATTCTGGGGTCCTGGGATTAGCGGTGACTGTAGAGCTGAGGTGGGACGGTCACTCCTGTACTCCAGGTCTGTTATTAGGAGGATTCTGGGGTCCTGGGATTAGCGGTGACTGTAGAGCTGAGGTGGGACGGTCACTCCTGTACTCCAGGTCTGTTATTAGGAGGATTCTGGGGTCCTGGGATTAGCGGTGACTGTAGAGCTGAGGTGGGACGGTCACTCCTGTACTCCAGGTCTGTTATTAGGAGGATTCTGGGGTCCTGGGATTAGCGGTGACTGTAGAGCTGAGGTGGGACGGTCACTCCTGTACTCCAGGTCTGTTACTAGGGGGATTCCGGGGTCCTGGGATTAGCGGTGACTGTAGAGCTGAGGTGGGACGGTCACTCCTGTACTCCAGGTCTGTTATTAGGGGGATTCCGGGGTCCTGGGATTAGCGGTGACTGTAGAGCTGAGGTGGGACGGTCACTCCTGTACTCCAGGTCTGTTATTAGGAGGATTCTGGGGTCCTGGGATTAGCGGTGACTGTAGAGCTGAGGTGGGACGGTCACTCCTGTACTCCAGGTCTGTTATTAGGAGGATTCTGGGGTCCTGGGATTAGCGGTGACTGTAGAGCTGAGGTGGGACGGTCACTCCTGTACTCCAGGTCTGTTATTAGGAGGATTCTGGGGTCCTGGGATTAGCGGTGACTGTAGAGCTGAGGTGGGACGGTCACTCCTGTACTCCAGCTCTGTTATTAGGGGGATTCCGGGGTCCTGGGATTAGCGGTGACTGTAGAGCTGAGGTGGGACGGTCACTCCTGTACTCCAGCTCTGTTATTAGGAGGATTCTGGGGTCCTGGGATTAGCGGTGACTGTAGAGCTGAGGTGGGATGATCACTCCTGCACTCCAGGTCTGTTATTAGGTGGATTCCGGGGTCCTGGGATTAGCGGTGACTGTAGAGCTGAGGTGGGACGGTCACTCCTGTAATCCAGGTCTGTTATTAGGGGGATTCCGGGGTCCTGGGATTAGCGGTGACTGTAGAGCTGAGGTGGGACGGTCACTCCTGTACTCCAGGTCTGTTATTAGGAGGATTCTGGGGTCCTGGGATTAGCGGTGACTGTAGAGCTGAGGTGGGACGGTCACTCCTGTACTCCAGGTCTGTTATTAGGAGGATTCTGGGGTCCTGGGATTAGCGGTGACTGTAGGGCTGAGGTGGGACGGTCACTCCTGTAATCCAGGTCTGTTATTAGGAGGATTCTGGGGTCCTGGGATTAGCGGTGACTGTAGAGCTGAGGTGGGACGGTCACTCCTGTAATCCAGGTCTGTTATTAGGGGGATTCCGGGGTCCTGGGATTAGCGGTGACTGTAGAGCTGAGGTGGGACGGTCACTCCTGTAATCCAGGTCTGTTATTAGGGGGATTCCGGGGTCCTGGGATTAGCGGTGACTGTAGAGCTGAGGTGGGACGGTCACTCCTGTAATCCAGGTCTGTTATTAGGAGGATTCTGGGGTCCTGGGATTAGCGGTGACTGTAGAGCTGAGGTGGGACGGTCACTCCTGTACTCCAGGTCTGTTATTAGGAGGATTCTGGGGTCCTGGGATTAGCGGTGACTGTAGAGCTGAGGTGGGACGGTCACTCCTGTACTCCAGGTCTGTTATTAGGGGGATTCCGGGGTCCTGGGATTATTGGTGACTGTAGAGCTGAGGTGGGACGGTCACTCCTGTACTCCAGGTCTGTTATTAGGGGGATTCCGGGGTCCTGGGATTAGTGGTGACTGTAGGGCTGAGGTGGGACGGTCACTCCTGTACTCCAGGTCTGTTATTAGGGGGATTCTGGGGTCCTGGGATTAGTGGTGACTGTAGGGCTGAGGTGGGACGGTCACTCCTGTACTTCAGGTCTGTTATTAGGGGGATTCCGGGGTCCTGGGATTAGCGGTGACTGTAGAGCTGAGGTGGGACAGTCACTCCTGTACTCCAGGTCTGTTATTAGCAGGATTCCGGGGTCCTGGGATTAGCGGTGACTGTAGAGCTGAGGTGGGACGGTCACTCCTGCACTCCAGGTCTGTTATTAGGAGCATTCCGGGGTCCTGGGATTAGTGGTGACTGTAGAGCTGAGGTGGGACGGTCACTCCTGTACTCCAGGTCTGTTATTAGGAGGATTCTGATGTCCTGGGATTAGTGGTGACTGTAGAGCTGAGGTGGGACGGTCACTCCTGTACTCCAGGTCTGTTATTAGGAGGATTCTGGGGTCCTGGGATTAGCGGTGACTGTAGAGCTGAGGTGGGACGGTCACTCCTGTACTCCAGGTCTGTTATTAGGAGGATTCTGGGGTCCTGGGATTACTGGTGACTGTAGAGCTGAGGTGGGACGGTCACTCCTGCACTCCAGGTCTGTTATTAGGAGGATTCCGGGGTCCAGGGATTAGTGGTGGCTGTAGAGCTGAGGTGGGACGGTCACTCCTGCACTCCAGGTCTGTTATTAGGAGGATTCCGGGGTCCTGGGATTAGCGGTGACTGTAGAGCTGAGGTGGGACGGTCACTCCTGTACTCCAGGTCTGTTATTAGGAGGATTCTGGGGTCCTGGGATTACTGGTGACTGTAGAGCTGAGGTGGGACGGTCACTCCTGCACTCCAGGTCTGTTATTAGGAGGATTCCGGGGTCCAGGGATTAGCGGTGGCTGTAGAGCTGAGGTGGGACGGTCACTCCTGCACTCCAGGTCTGTTATTAGGAGGATTCTGGGGTCCTGGGATTAGCGGTGACTGTAGAGCTGAGGTGGGACGGTCACTCCTGTACTCCAGCTCTGTTATTAGGGGGATTCCGGGGTCCTGGGATTAGCGGTGACTGTAGAGCTGAGGTGGGACGGTCACTCCTGCACTCCAGGTCTGTTATTAGGAGGATTCCGGGGTCCTGGGATTAGCGGTGACTGTAGAGCTGAGGTGGGACGGTCACTCCTGCACTCCAGGTCTGTTATTAGGAGGATTCCGGGGTCCTGGGATTAGCGGTGACTGTAGAGCTGAGGTGGGACGGTCACTCCTGTACTCCAGCTCTGTTATTAGGGGGATTCCGGGGTCCTGGGATTAGCGGTGACTGTAGGGCTGAGGTGGGACGGTCACTACTGTACTCCAGGTCTGTTGTTATTAGGTGAAGCATTGGGTCCAGCATTTAGTGATGACTGTAGAGTCGCGGTGGGACGATCCAGAGAAGTTATAGAGTGTCGTTCTGCTGGAGACGGATGGGCTTATTGTAACCTCTAAAAGGTAGAGATCGTGAAATCTTGTTCGCTCCCCGATTTACTTCTGATGGATCAGTTTACGTTTACCGTCCATAAACCATTCTGCAGATTCTGTACCTACTTTATTGCCTACCATCAACAGGTGCAGGTGACAGTCTACAATGCCTTGTGAAAGTCTTCATACTCTGTAAACACTTCCACACTTTTCACGTAACACCCACAAACTTAAATGTACTTTATTTGGATTTTCTTTCATACCGACAAGAGTAGCGAGTTTTTGTGACGTGCAAAGGAAATGATACATCATTTTCTAATTGTGAAGATATACATCTGATCATTGTGAGGTGCATTAGTAAACAGGTCTCTGTAGTCGGATACCCCTAAATAAAAACCTGAATGACCAATCACCTCCTGAACTCACATAATTAGTACACTGCGTTCACCTGGGTGTGATTTCTTCTTAGTGTAACTACAGTTGTTCTCTGAAAGCCTCAGAGGTTTGAGAAGACTGGGGAACCAACAGCATCATGAAAACCAAGGAGCCCACCAAACAGGTCAGGGATAAAGTTGTGGAGAAGAGTATGGCAGGGTGAGATTATAAAAAATAGTCCAAGCTCTGAATATCTCCTGATGCAATGTTCAATCCATCATCCAAAAATGGAAGGAGTATTGGCATAACTGCAAAACTCCCAAGACATGGCCGCACACCCAACCTGACATCCCAAGCAACAAGAACACTAATTAGAGAAGCAGCCAAGACGCACATGGTCACTGGAGGATCTGCAAACATTCACAGCTCAGGTGGGAGAATCTGTCCACAGGAGAACTATTAGCTGTGTACTCCACAAATCTGGCCATTAAGAAGAGTGACAAGAAGAAAAACATTTCTGAAAGTCATAAGAAGTCTAATTTGCAAAAATCCATGATGTAGCGGATACAGCAAGAATGTGGAAGAAGGTTCTCTGCTCAGATGAGACCAAAGGAGAACTGTTTGGGCTCAATGCAAAATGCTGTGTGTGGTGGAAAATTAACAGTGCACATCACCATGAAAACATCATCCACACTGTCACACATGGTGGTGGCAGCATCATGCTGTGGGGAGACTTTTCTTAAGCAGGGGTAGGGAAGCTGGTCAGAGTTGATGCAAATGTGAATGGAGCTAAATACAGGACAATCATGGAGAAAAATTGAGACTGGGACTGGGGTGTAAGTTCACCTTCCAGCAGGACAACGACCCTCAACATCCTGCCAGAGTTACATCTTTAAGTGTGTAAAGACAATGTCACAGGACCTCAGTGAGGGAAAAGGGCGGTCAGGCGTCGTGTTGTCACAGGTCACTATGGGGGAGGTGGGGTCCTAAGTGTATAAGATGTCAAAGGACCACTGTTGGGGGGGTTTCCAGATGAAGAGATGTCAAAGGGTCACAGCCAGGGGTCCCAACTATAGTGATGTGCTAGATTCACCGTTGGGGGGTCCTGGGTGTAGCGATGTCAGAGAACCACAGTAACGGGGGGTTTAGATCAAATTATATTCCTGTGTGTGAACGTCCCAGTCCAGACCCAAATCCCAGAGAATCTGCTGCAAGACATGAAAATTACTGATCACAGATGACTCCATCTAATCTCACTGAGCGAGAGCGAGGGGCCAAAGAGCAAGGGGCAAAATGTCACCGCAAGATGTGCAAAGCTGGAGAGACAGAGCCCAAAGGACTGCAGAGAAAGCTGGAGACAGACCCCTAAAGACTGCAGAGAAAGCTGGAGAGATAGACCCCCAAAGACTGCAGAGAAAGGTGGAGAGACAGACCAAAAGAAAATGCAAAGAAAGGAGAGACAGACCCCAAAAGACTGCAGAGAAAGCTGGACAGACCAAAAGACTGGAGAGAAAGCTCGAAAGACAGACCCCAAAAGAGTGCAGAGAAAGCTGAAGAGACAGACCCCAAAAGACTAGAGAGAAAGCTGGAGAGACAGACCCCAAAAGACTGCAGAGATAGCTGAAGAGACGGACCCAAAAAGACAGGAGAGAAAGCTGGAGAGACAGACCCCAAAAGACTGCAGAGAAAGCTGGAGAGACAGACCCCAAAAAACTGCAGAGATAGCTGGAGAGACAGACCCCAAAAGACTGCAGAGATAGCTGAAGAGACACCCCAAAAGACTGCAGAGAAAGCTGGAGAGACAGAGCCCAAAAGACTGGAGAGAAAGCTGAGGAGACAGACCCCCAAAGACTGTAGAGATAGCTGAAGAGACAGACCCAAAAAGACTGGAGAGAAAGCTGGAGAGACAGAGCCCAAAAGACTGGAGAGAAAGCTGGAGAGACAGACCCCCTAAGACTGTATAGATAGTTGAAGAGACAGACCCAAAAAGACTGGAGAGAAAGCTGGAGAGACAGACCCCAAAAGACTGCAGAGAAAGCTGGAGAGACAGAGCCCAAAAGACTGGAGAGAAAGCTGAAGAGACAGACCCCCAAAGACTGCAGAGAAAGGTGGAGAGACAGACCCCAAAAGACTGCAGAGAAAGATGGAGAGACAGACCCCAAAAGACTGGAGAGAAAGCTGGGGATACAGACCCCAAAAGACTGCAGATAAAGCTGAAGAGACAGACCCCAAAAGACTGGAGAGAAAGCTGGAGAGACAGATCCCAAAAGACTGCAGAGAAAGCTGGAGAGACAGACCCCAAAAGACTGCAGATAAAGCTGAAGAGACAGACCCCAAAAGACTGGAGAGAAAGCTGGAGAGACCGACCCCAAAAGACTGCAGAGAAAGCTGGAGAGACAGACCCCAAAAGACTGCAGAGAAAGCTGAAGAGACAGACCCCAAAAGACTGGAGAGAAAGCTGAAGAGACAGACCCCCAAAGACTGCACAGAAAGCTGGAGAGACAGACCCCAAATGACTGGAGAGAAAGCTGGAGAGACAGACCCCAAAAGACTGCAGAGAAAGCAGAAGCGACAGACCCCAAAAGACTGCAGAGAAAGCTGGAGAGACAGACCCCAAAAGACAGCAGAGAAAGCTGGAGAGACAGACCCCAAAAGACTGGAGAGAAAGCTGGAGAGACAGACCCCAAAAGACTGGAGAGAAAGCTGGAGAGACAGACCCCAAAAGACAGCAGCATTAATTGCAGAGTAAGATGTTCCTACAAAGTACTGACTCCGGGGCTGAACACTAATGCACCTCACAATGTTCACATTTCTATACATAAAATATTTAGAAAACCTCGTATCATTTCCGTCACTCGTCACTATCTCGCTACTTGGTGTCACAGAAAAACCTGATTTCAGTTTGTGGGTGTAATGTGGAAAATGTGGAAATGTTCAGGACGTATGAATACGGTAGTGTATCTGGGGGCTTCACAGAGATGAGGGTCGGGGAACAGAAGGCCTCTGATTTCCGAGCTGACTTTTGTTCTTCAGGAGATAACCAGAGATGTCTGACAGCCGCGCTCTCGTGGAGCACACAGAAGCGCTCATGAGACAGCTGCCGTACTTTACTATTTCTTACTAGTGCTGGTAGCTTCGCGCTCCATGAAGAGAATGGACGTATCCCACTCCATGAGCCGCCTGTTACTCACCTCTCAGCCACCTCTGCTCTCTCTTCAGATCGTTCTAATTCTCCCTCTATAACTACTAGTTTGCGGGCAACCTGCAAGAGACAAGAGGACAGGTAAGACCCCAACCACCTTCATCTACTAGGAAACAATCATTATGTCTGCTCCTCTGTACCCTAAAAATCAGTACATGGGTCAGAGGGTCCCTGGTGCTCCTGTGATAGCGTGATAACATGCACAACGGAGGTTCTCCTGTAATATCACAGGACCATGGCTGGGGCCCAAGATATAAAGATGTCATAGGACCAAAGTTGAGGGGGTTCAGGGTGAAGTGACGTCAGAGGGCCACAGCCAGGGGTCCAGAGCATAGTTATGTAGTAGATTCACAGTTGGGGGGTCCCGGGTGTAGAGATGTCAGAGAACCACAGTCGTGAGGGTCTCAGGTGTACTGGTGTTACAGAACCACAGTCGGGGGGGCTCCCGGATGTAATGATGTCACAGGACCACAGTCTGGGAGGGGGGAGTCCCGGGTGTAGCGATGTCAAAGGACCATGATCTCAACTGATTTATAGTAGGAGTGAGGAGCAGAGCAGACACCTTAATGTTCCCATGTTCTCGCTAAGGGTTATGGTGGATATGTAGGGGACACACCCCAAGTGTCCGTTGCCACCCGCAGGACTCACCTCCTCATACTTCCGGTCAGAGTCCTCAGCGACGTGCTTGGCTTCTTTGAGCTGCAGGTCCTGGTCGTGCATCTTCTCCTCGTCTTTGGTGGCCCTGTTCTCAATGACTTTCATTCCTCTGAAAAAGAGACGTGAATTAGTCCCAAAGATCCCAGGAGAGACCTTGTGCAATAGTCTGCGGGAAATATCAATGTGTTAGTGTCACACCGGCAATTCATCATCTTATTCACTGCAGTCATTGCTCTGCCTCACCTCGTGCCAGTCCGTCTCACCGAGTTGCCTCTTGCAGCACTCCCATCACTGCTGCATCTTCCTGCTATCTAAACCAGGCTCAGCCAGACTCTGCAGGAATTCAACCCTGCTGTGTCCTGCATAGTTCTGCTTCCCTGGCCTATCCCGTCAGCAGTGGATGTGTTCGGCAGCTCTTCCCTCCACTCCTTGCCTGAGCTTTGGTTGCAGCTGGCATCTATTCCCTAGTTAAGGTGTTTTGTTGTTTGTCTCTCCTGTTTCTCAACAGGATTGTCTTCTTGTTTTGCCTCATATCTCTGCTCCTGACACCAGCTAGATATTTTGAACCTGTGCTGCCTGCCCTGACCTCTAACTTCCTGACCATGTCTTTGTCTCTGCAGTCTGTACTTCATGCTCTGCCTCTGGCCCTTCGGTCAGCTGCTGCAGGTCAGTGGACTGCCCTGGAGTGGTGTCTGGCGTCTACCAGCAGCCCATCCTATCCCATAACCAGGTAGCTACAAATCCGGCGTAATCTCAGCCATTGGCACCCCCCCCGCTGTCACAGTCAGGAGGTAGAGGAGTGATGACATGCAGATCTGCAGCGGTACATGTATATCACTATATACCGTGGATGTAGAATATATACACATCCATGTAAAATCCCAGATTTTTGCCATGCAGAATAATTTCAGATTTTTTTTCTTTAACAATGTCGCCCATAATCCTTACAAATTCAGCAAGAAACAAACTGAAATCTTTTTTGGTGAAAAAAAAGAAAAAGTAAATAATGTGGTTGTATATATCTGCACACCCTTAGTAATACTTTGTTGCTGTTTCCTGTGAATTTCGGGTAGCATACAGTCTTTTGGGGTCTGGGTGTAGCAACGCGGAACATCTAGAATTAGCGATCTTTGCAGGCTCTTCCTTACAGCAGCTCCACATCTGTCAGATTGAGGGGGCATCTCCTGTGTACAGCGCCCTCTTCAGGTCACCAAAGATTGCGGGGGCCTCTCCTGTGTACGGCGCCCTCTTCAGGTCACCACAGTGTCCCATGAGCTCAGGTCTGGGTTGGGCTTGGCCATTCCAAAACTTCTATCTCCTTCTGGAGAAGTGATTCATTTGATGGTTTGAACGTCGCTTAGGGTTGTTGTTGCGTTGCCATTCCTCATCTTCATCTTTTTACCAGAGGCCGGAAGGTTTGAAGTAAAATTCTCTAATATTTTTTCTGTTCATAATTCCGTCCACCGTGAGTGAAGTTCCAGTTACAGCTGCTGAAAAACGGCCCCAGAGTACAATGTTGCCTCCACCGTGCCTCACTGTGGGGATGGTGATCTTCTGGTGATGGGCGGTGTTGACTTTGTTTGTGCCTTTTGGAGTTATGGACAAAAAAACCCACTTTGGTCTCAGACATAACATGTTTTCACATGCACGTTCCCTACGTGATGGGGGTTTTGGTAAAACATTGTCGAGCTTGGATGTATTTCTTTGTCAGCAAACACTTCCATCTTGCCTTCCGACCCCACAGGCCAGACATATGACGAAAACAGACGATTGTTATATTCAGGACACAACCAGGACTGGCTGGAAATTACTGCAGTTCCTTTAATGTTGCCGTCAGCCCCCCGGCAACGTCCAAGGATGATTTTCTGCTTCTCTTTTTGTCTATTTTGAGTCTGAATGATGAATCCAATTTGCACCCTGGAAATTGCGGCACTCATGTTACACTTATAAGCAGTAATAAGAAGACGGACACACACATCTGTAAGACAGTTTACAAGATTTGTAAAGATTTATATTAATAAACCTTGGAACTGCATGTGAGAGGCGGTCTTCCAATTACTGTTCATAAGTTTTGAGGAATGATCACTTCTCGGTAAAGTCACTGCCGGGCCAGATTTCAGACCCTTCTTCATGATATTTCACGGCGTCTCGGTAGATCTAATGCCTGGCAAATGTCTCTGTATTATCTCCTGATTGACAACTTTCCACACTGAGATCCTTTGCTGTGTTGTCAGCTATTTGCAGACCAAAAAAGGTGCGGACAATCCTCCTCACACTTATGCAATCACATTATAGCTTTATTCTTTTTACTTTCCAACCAACCTGATTTCAGCTTGTTTCTCAATGAATCTGCATAGATGAGCATGAATACAAGAGGAGAAAGCTCTGCAATGATTCTTGGATGATTATTTTCCATGACTGAAACGTCTTATTTTACCTGGGATGGGTAGACTTGTTATAAACACTGTATCTGTGAAGAGGTGGAGGAGAGGTGCACTGCAGATGGCAGTGCTGTGTCCAGCACGGTCTCACTCACCTCTCGCTCTCGTCTACTGCCTTCTCGGTCTCCTCCAGCTTCTGCAGTCCGGTGGCCAGACGCTCCTGTGCCCGGTCCAGCTCCTCCTCCACCAGCTGGATGCGTCTGTTCAGAGACGCTACGTCGGCCTCTGCCTGAAACACAGGAAATCACAGGGCACTGAGCAGAGAATGCTGGAGGAGCTTCTACCCCACCTGTGGGTGGCGCTAATGGGAGCAGTGCCCCACAGCTAAACCTGGTACAAGAGAGAAACAACAGGTCAGAGCAGGCTCAGGAGCCAGATCAGGAGCTGCCCCTCCATGGGGTCCAAACTCATCATCACATTGTCCGCCTGCAGGTCTATGCTCTACATCACACCATCCCTCTGGGGGTCTCTCCTCAGCATTACACCATCCCCGGGGTCTCTCCTCAGCGTCACACCATCCCCGGGGTCTCTCCTCAGCATCACACCATTCCCGGGGTCTCTCCTCAGCGTCACACCATCCCCGGGGTCTCTCCTCAGTGCTACACCATCACCGGGGTCTCTCCTCAGCGCTACACCATCCCCGGGGTCTCCTCAGCGTCACACCATCCCCGGGGTCTCTCCTCAGCATTACACCATCCCCGGGGTCTCTCCTCAGCTCACACCATCCCCAGGGTCTCTCCTCAGCGTCACACCATCCCCGGGCTCTCTCCTCATCATTACACCATCCCCGGGGGTCTCTCCTCATCATTACACCATCCCCAGGGGTCTCTCCTCATCATTACACCATCCTCGGGGTCTCTCCTCATCATTACACCATCCTCGGGGTCTCGCCTCATCATTACGCCATCCCCGGGGTCTCTCCTCAGCGTTACACCATCCCCGGGGTCTCTCCTCGTCATTACACCATCCCTCTGGGGGTCTCTCCTCAGCGTCACACCATCCCCGGGGTTCTCCTCAGCGTCACACCATCCCCGGGGTCTCTCCTCAGCGTTACACCATCCCCGGGGTCTCTCCTCATCATTACAGCATCCCCGGGGTCTCTCCTCATCGTTACACCATCCCCGGGGTCTCTCCTCAGCATTACAGCATCCCCCGGGTCTCTCCTCATCGTTACACCATCCCCGGGGTCTCTCCTCATTATTACAGCATCCCTGGGGTCTCTCCTCATCATCACAGCATCCCCGGGGTCTCTCCTCATCATTACAGCACCCCTGGGGTCTCTCCTCATTATTGCACCACCCCCCGGGGTCTCTCCTCATTATTGCACCATCCCCGGGGTCTCTCCTCATTATTTCACCATCCCCAGGGTTTCTCCTCATCCTTATAAGCCCTACACACCAATATTAAACCCTTTTCCATTCTGGTGGCCAGGTACACAGGATAGTGTATGACATAACATAGACCGGGCACAGCTGTAGGTAATGAATAATTACTGAATGTGCAGGTAAATGTGACACCGGCGAGCACCAGCTCATGTAATATTCAACAACACAGATCACACCTGATCACGGGGCAGGAGCTGAACTGTGCCCATCTATGTTCACAATGAGGATGAACTTCAGGTGATGATGACCACAGTCTCCATCCCAATAATAGGGAATGTACCAAGAGGGGTGTTGGGGCTCAGAGGTGGCAACTAGGTGTGGCCCATGACTGAAATATGGAAAACAGGGTGTAGGGAGGATACCTGGACGGTGTAAGGACAGTACTCAGCAGTATGGAGGGCATGAGGTATAAGGAAACTCGGCAGTATGGAGGACATGAGGTATAAGGAAACTCGGCAGTATGGAGGACATGAGATCTGTGTTAGGAGGATATTCAGCAGTATGGAGGACATGAGATCTGTGTTAGGAGGATACTCAGAAGTATGGAGGACATGAGGTATAAGGATACTCAGCAGTATGGAGGACATGAGATCTGTGTTAGGAGGATACTCAGAAGTATGGAGCACATGATGTATAAGGTTACTCAGCAGTATGGAGGACATGAGATCTGTGTTAGGAGGATACTCAGAAGTATGGAGGACATGAGGTATAAGGATACTCAGCAGTATGGAGGACATGAGATCTGTGTTAGGAGGATACTCAGAAGTATGGAGGACATGAGGTATAAGGATACTCAGCAGTATGGAGGACATGAGATCTGTGTTAGGAGGATACTCAGCAGTATGGAGGACATGAGATCTGTGTTAGGAGGATACTCAGCAATATGGAGGACATGACATCTGTGTTAGGAGGATACTCAGCAATATGGAGGACATGAGATCTGTGTTAGGAGGATACTCAGCAATATGGAGGACATGAGATCTGTGTTAGGAGGATACTCAGCAGTATGGAGGACATGAGATCTGTGTTAGGAGGATACTCAGCAATATGGAGGACATGAGATCTGTGTTAGGAGGATACTCAGCAATATGGAGGACATGAGATGTGTGTTAGGAGGATACTCAGCAATATGGAGGACATGAGATGTGTATTAGGAGGATACTCGGCACCACAGGAATAACTAGGCAAACATTCATCCAGACGTTCCTGAACTGCAGACCTCCAACACCACTGTATAAACAGAATTATAACAAGCAGCTCTCAAACGTCTGTTCCGAAAGTCCACGAGACCCTTCTTACCCTCTCCCGAGCCTCCCTCTCCATAGCCAGCTCCTTCCTTAGCTGATCTCCACGCTCCTCAGCATTATCCACCTTCTGCTGAAGATCCTGGATCTTCTTCCTCACTGCCGCTATTGAGGTGGCACCAGGCAAGGACGACCTAGAGGTGAGTCTACTCTGTACCTCATTGTGTAATATTGTGAAGAAGCGCTGATGCAAAGAATAGAGAAGAGCTCACCGGGGTGCAAGAGTGGGTCTACAACTCAACCCATCAGAACTGAAAAATACCAATGTAACCTAAAACTAACTGGTATCATACCCAGAGTTGAAGCTGAACTCTCACTCCAATGAGTGCACCACCCAACAGCCGTAATGTCACCACCACCCATGACGTCATCACCGCCTCTAATGTCACAACCCATAATATCACCACGATATATTGTCACTACCATCCATGATGTCCCTAGCACTGATGTCGCCTCCTCCCGTGACTGCACTCATTAGCAAATAAGAGGATTTAGTGGACAGGATGAAATACTGATACAAAAGGCTTCAGATGTGAAGGATGGTCCTCAGGACCAAGTCCTCACCACAACAAAAAATTGCCAGAATTCTTCATACATGATGTAACCTCTCTGGACCCGATATTAGCTCCTTACTATCCAAAATCCCATAATGTCTGTCCACTATTTCATCCTTCTTCTCTGCAAGATCTCAAAAACTGAATCTGGACAAAACAGAATTCATCATTTTTCCCTCAAACCCTCCAAAGGACCTATCCATGAAAGTAAATGGCGGCCCACTCTCCCCAGTCCCACAAGCTCGCTGCCTCAGGGCAACCCTAGACTCTAGTCTCTCCTATAAACCACATATCCGAGCCCTTATCACGTAATGACCACTCCAACTCTAAAATATTTTCCAGATCCGTACATTCCTTAACCCCTTAACGACCTGGGGTATTTTTGGTTTTACGTTTTCGTTTTTTGCTCCCCTTGTTTCCAGAGCTATAACTTTTTTATTTTTCCGTCTATATGGCCATGTGAGGGCTTATTTTTTGCGGGATGAGTTGTACTTTTGAACGACACCATTGCTTTTACCATGTTGTGTACTAGAAAACGGGAAAAAAATTCCAAGTGCGGTGAAATTGCAAAAAAAAGTGCAATCCCACACTTGCTTTTTACTTGGCTTTTTTGCTAGGTTCACTAAATGCTAAAACTGCCCTGCCATTATGATTCTCCAGGTCATTACGAGTTCATAGACACCAAACATGTCTGGGTTCTGTTTTATCTAAGTGGTGAAAAAAAATTCCAAAATTTGTAAAAAAAAAAGTTGCCATTTTCCGAGACCCGTAGCGTCTCCATTTTTCGTGATCTGGGGTCGGGTGGGGTCTTATTTTTTGCGCGCCGGGCTGACGTTTTTAATGATACCACTTTTTTGCAGATACGATCTTTTGATCCCCCGTTATTGCATTTTAATGCAATGTCACAGCGAGCAAAAAAACGTAATTCCGGCGGTTCGATTTTTCTTCCCGCTACGCCGTTTAGCGATCGGGTTAATGCTTTTTTTATTGATAGATCGGGCGATTCTGAACGCAGCGATACCTAATATGTGTAGGTTTGATTTTTTTTAATTGTTTTATTTTGAATGGGGCGAAAGGGGGGTGATTTAAACTTTTCTTTTTTTTATATTTTTTAAAACATTTTTTTTTTATTTTGGCATGCTTCAATAGTCTCTATGGGGGCTGGAAGCATTCCATACTTGATTGGCTCTGCTACATAGAGGCGATGAGCAGATCGTCCAACGGTGTGTGCACACGCTGCGGATTCTGCTGCGGATCCGCAGCGGTTTTGGCCCTGGAGATCCACAGCAGTTTTTGCTGCAGTGTACAGTACCTTTATATTCTATGGAAAACAAAAACTGCAGTGCACACGGTGCGGATTTCTCCGCAGTTTCAAAACCGCAGCATGTCCATTTTCCATTGCAGAGGTGTCAAACCGCAGGGGAAAACCGCAGGCTGATCCGCAGATAAACCGCAGGTCTTTTCACCTGCGGATTTTGCAAAATCCGCGAGGAAAAATCCGCAGCAGGATCCGCAGTGTGTGCACACACCATAAATGTAGCTTAATTACAGCATTACCACCGGATGGCGCTCATAGCAATGCGGCATCAACAACCATAGATGTCTGCAGGAGACCTCAGGTTGTTATGCCAACGTACCACTGACCCCCGATCACGTGACGGGGGTCGGCGATGCGCGCATTTCCGGCTGCACAGCTGGAAACGCCGGTTAAAAGCCGTTGTCAGCATTTGACAGCGACATTTAACTAGCTAATAGGTGCGGACGGATCATAATTCCACCTGCGCCTATTGCAGGCACATGTCAGCTGTTCAAAACAGCTGACATGTCCCGGCTTTGATTCGGGTTCACCGCCGTAGCCCTCATCAAAGCAGGAGAAACATCCAATGACGGGCTATGTCCGTCATTGGACGTTAAGGGGTTAATCAAGAATCTTCTAAAACCCTAGTCCATGCCCTCATCATCTCCCACCTTTGACTTTTGTAACCTCCTGCTCTGTGGCCTCCCCGTTCACACTCTCGCTCCCTTCCAATTTATCCTAAACTCTGCTGCCCGATGAATCCACCGGTCCCCCCGCTATTCCCCGGCCTCTCCCCTCTGTCAATCATCCACCTGTCCCCCCGCTATTCCCCGGCCTCTCCCCTCTGTCAATCATCCACCTGTCCCCCCGCTATTCCCCGGCCTCTCCCCTCTGTCAATCATCCACCTGTCCCCCGCTATTCCCTGGCCTCTCCCCTCTGTCAATCATCCACCTGCCCCCCGCTATTCCCTGGCCTCTCCCCTCTGTCATTTATCCACCTGTCCCCCGACTATTCCCCGGCCTCTACGCTCTGTCAATCATCCACCTGTCCCCCCGCTATTCCCCAGCCTCTCTCCTCTGTCAATCATCCACCTGTCCCCCCGCTATTCTCCGGCCGCTCCCCTCTGTCAATCAACCACCTGTCCCCCCGCTATTCCCCGGCCTATCTCTTCTATCAATCATCCACCTGTCCCCCCGCTATTCCCCAGCCTCTCCCCTCTGTCAATCATCCACCTGTCCCCCTGCTATTCCCCGGTCTCTCCCCTCTGTCAATCATCCACCTGTCCCCCCGCTATTCTCCGGCCTCTCCCTTCTGTCAATCATCCACCTGTCCCCCCGCTATTCTCCGGCCGCTCCCCTCTGTCAATCATCCACCTGTCCCCCCGCTTTTCCCAGGCCGCTTCCCTCTGTCAATCATCCATCCACCTGTAGCCCCGCTATTTCCCGGCCGCTCCCTTCTGTCAATCACCCACTTGTCCCCCCGCTATTCCCCGGCCTCTCCCTTCTGTCAATCATCCACCTGTCCCCCCGCTATTCTCCGGCCGCTCCCCTCTGTCAATCATCCACCTGTCCCCCCGCTATTCCCCGGCCTCTCCCCTCTGTCAATCATCCTCCCTGTCCCCCCGCTATTCCCCGGCCTCTCCCCTCTGTCAATCATCCACCTGTCCCCCCGCTTTTCCCCAGCCGCTTCCCTCTGTCAATCATCCATCCACCTGTAGCCCCGCTATTCCCCGGCCTCTCCTCTCTGTCAATCATCCACCTGTCCCCCCGCTATTCCCCGGCCTCTCTCCTCTGTCAATCATCCACCTGTCCCCCCGCTATTCTCCGGCCGCTCCCCTCTGTCAATCATCCACCTGTCCCCCCTCCGGCCGCTCCCCTCTGTCAATCATCCACCTGTCCCCCCGCTATTCCCCGGCCTCTCCCTTCTGTCAATCATCCACCTGTCCCCCCGCTATTCTCCGGCTGCTCCCCTCTGTCAATCATCCACCTGTCCCCCCTCCGGCCGCTCCCCTCTGTCAATCATCCACCTGTCCCCCCGCTATTCCCAGGCCTTTTCCCTCTGTCAATCATCCTCCCTGTCCCCCCGCTATTCCCCGGCCTCTCCCCTCTGTCAATCATCCACCTGTCCCCCCGCTATTCCCCGGTCTCTCCCCTCTGTCAATCGTCCACCTGTCCCCCCGCTATTCCCTGGCCTCTCCCAGCTGCCAATCATCCACCTGTCCCCCCGATACTCCCCGACCTCTACCCTCTGTCAATCGTCCACCTGTCCCCCCGCTATTCCCCGTCAGCTCCCCTCTGTCAATCATCCACCTGTCCCCCCGCTATTCCCCGTCAGCTCCCCTCTGTCAATCATCCACCTGTCCCCCCGCTATTCTCCGGCCGCTCCCCTCTGTCAATCATCCACCTGTCCCCCCGCTATTCCCCGGCCTCTCCCCTCTTTCAATCCCTGCACTGGCTCCCCATTACCCAGAGACTCCATTTCAAAACCCTAACCATGACATACAAAGCCATCCACAACCTGTCTCCTCCATACATCTGTGACCTCGTCTCCCGGTACTTACCTGCACACAATCTCCGATCCTCACAAGATCTCCTTCTCTATTCTCCTCTTATCTCCTCTTCCTACAATCTCATACAAGATTTCTCCCGCACATCCCCCCTACTCTGGAAGTCTCTACCCCAACATATCAGACTCTCGCTTACCATGGAAACCTTCAAAAAGAACCTGGAGAACGAGGAGAGCGTGCAGAGACCGGCGACCCAGGAGAACATATTAGCAGAACGAGGAGAGCGTGCAGAGAGCGGCGACACAGGAGAGAGTATTAGCAGAACGAGGAGAGCGTGCAGAGAGCGGCGACCCAGGAGAGCATATTAGCAGAACGAGGAGAACGTGCAGAGAGCGGCGACACAGGAGAGCGTATTAGCAGAAGGAGGAGAGCGTGCAGAGAGCGGCGACACAGGAGAGAGTATTAGCAGAACGAGGAGAGCGTGCAGAGAGCGGCGACACAGGAGAGCGTATTAGCAGAAGGAGGAGAGCGTGCAGAGAGGGGCGACACAGGAGAGCGTATTAGCAGAAGGAGGAGAGCGTGCAGAGAGCGGCGACACAGGAGAGAGTATTAGCAGAACGAGGAGAATGTGCAGAGAGCGGCAACACAGGAGAGCGTATTAGCAGAAGGAGGAGAGCGTGCAAAGACCGGCGACCCAGGAGAGCATATTAGCAGAACGAGGAGAGCGTGCAGAGAGCGGCGACCCAGGAGAGCATATTAGCAGAACGAGGAGAACGTGCAGGAAGCGGCGACACAGGAGAGAGTATTAGCAGAATGAGAGCGTGCAGAGAGGGGCGACACAGGAGAGAGTATTAGCAAAACGAGGAGAGCGTGCAGAGAGCGGCGACACAGGAGAGAGTATTAGCAGAACGAGGAGAATGTGCAGGGAGCGGCGACACAGGAGAGCGTATTAGCAGAACGAGGAGAGCGTGCAGAGAGCGGCGACACAGGAGAGAGTATTAGCAGAACAAGGAGAGTGTGCAGAGACCGGCGACACAGGAGAGAGTATTAGCAGAACAAGGAGAGTGTGCAGAGACCGGCGACACAGGAGAGAGTATTAGCAGAACAAGGAGAGTGTGCAGAGACCGGCGACACAGGAGAGAGTATTAGCAGAACGAGGAGAGCGTGCAGAGAGCGGCGACACAGGAGAGAGTATTAGCAGAACGAGGAGAGCGCGCAGAGAGCAGCGACCCAGGAGAGCATATTAGCAGAACGAGGAGAGTGTGCAGAGACCGGCGACACAGGAGAGAGTATTAGCAGAACGAGGAGAGCGTGCAGAGACCGGCGACACAGGAGAGCGTATTAGCAGAACGAGGAGAACGTACAGAGAGCTGCGACACAGGAGAGAGTATTAGCAGAACGAGGAGAGCGTGCAGAGAGCGGCGACACAGGAGAGCGTATTAGCAGAACGAGGAGAGCGTGCAGAGAGCGACGACACAGGAGAGAGTATTAGCAGAACGAGGAGAGCGTGCAGAGAGCGGCGACCCAGGAGAGCATATTAGCAGAACGAGGAGAACGTGCAGAGAGCGGCAACACAGGAGAGCGTATTAGCAGAACGAGGAGAGCGTGCAGAGAGCGGCGACACAGGACAGAGTATTAGCAGAACGAGGAGAGCGTGCAGAGAGCGGCGACCCAGGAGAGCATATTAGCAGAACGAGGAGAGCGTGCAGAGACCGGCGACACAGGAGAGAGTATTAGCAGAACGAGGAGAGCGTGCAGAGAGCGACGACACAGGAGAGCGTATTAGCAGAACGAGGAGAGCGTGCAGAGAGCGGCGACACAGGAGAGAGTATTAGCAGAACGAGGAGAGCGTGCAGAGACCGGCGACACAGGAGAGCGTATTAGCAGAACGAGGAGAACGTGCAGAGAGCGGCGACACAGGAGAGAGTATTAGCAGATCGAGGAGAGCGTGCAGAGACCGGCGACATAGGAGAGAGTATTAGCAGACCGAGGAGAGCGTGCAGAGACCGGCGACACAGGAGAGCGTATTGGCAGAACGAGGAGAGCGCGCAGAGAGCGGCGACACAGGAGAGCGTATTAGCAGAACGAGGAGAGTGTGCAGAGAGCGTCAATACACAGGAGAGAGCACCTGCGGAATAATGAAAGATCACTTTGATCAGTAATACAAGACAGAGCACCATCAGAACAAGGAAAGAGTGCAGTGACCGGCAATGCAAGAAAGCGCACCAGAATAAATAGCAGAGGAACAAGAAAGCACCTACTGGACCCGCAATACCTTACACCACATGTGAATAAATGACCACGTGCGCACACAGAGGTAGCAGAGCAGAGCGATACCGAGAAGGTGAGGTAGATGTCACCTGTTGTCCAATGTAATACCACAGATAACACAGTGATAGCTGTGCCCCTCTCGTCTTATCACCTCCCCCACGAGTTGCCTCTCTCTTCTCCTCACCCCTCCACCAGGTGCCTCTCTCCTCTTCACCTCCTCCACCAGGTGCCCCTCTCTCCTCCTCACCTCCCCCACCAGGTGCCCCTCTCTCCTCCTCACCTCCCCCACCAGGTGCCTCTCTCTTCTCCTCACCCCTCCACCAGGTGTCCCTCTCTCCTCCTCACCTCCCCCACAAGGTGCCTCTCTCTCCTCCTCACCTCCTCCACCAGGTGCCCCTCTCTTCTCCTCACCTCCTCCACCAGATGCCTCTCTCCTCTTCACCTCCTCCACCAGGTGCCCCTCTCTCCTCCTCACCTCCCCCACCAGGTGCCTCTCTCTTCTCCTCACCCCTCCACCAGGTGTCCCTCTCTCCTCCTCACCTCCCCCACAAGGTGCCTCTCTCTCCTCCTCACCTCCTCCACCAGGTGCCCCTCTCTCCTCACTTCCTCCACCAGGTGCCCCTCTCTCCTCCTCACCTCCCCCACAAGGTGCCTCTCTCTCCTCCTCACCTCCCCCACAAGGTGCCTCTCTCTCCTCCTCACCTCCTCCACCAGGTGCCTCTCTCACCTCTCCACCAGGTGCCTCTCTTCTCCTCACCTCCTCTACCAGATGCCTCTCTCTCCTCCTCACCTCCCCCACCAGGTGCCCCTCTCTCCTCCTCACCTCCTCTACCAGATGCCCCTCTCTCCTCCTCACCTCCTCAACCAGGTGCCCCTCTCTCCTCCTCACCTCCTCTACCAGGTGCCCCTCTCTCCTCCTCACCCCCCCCACCAGGTGCCTCTCTCTCCTCCTCACCCCTCCACCATGTGCCCCTCTCTCCCCCTCACCTTCCCCACCAGATGCCCCTCTCTCCTCCTCACCTCCTCAACCAGATGCCTCTCTCTCCTCCTCACCTCCCCCCACCAGGTGCCCCTCTCTCCTCCTCACCTCCCCCACCAGGTGCCCCTCTCTCCTCCTCACCTCCTCTACCAGGTGCCCCTCTCTCCTCCTCACCCCCCCACCAGGTGCCTCTCTCTCCTCCTCACCCCTCCACCATGTGCCCCTCTCTCCTCCTCACCCCTCCACCAGGTGACCTTCTCTCCTCCTCACCTCCTCCACCAGGTGCCCCTCTCTCCTCCTCACCTCCCCCACCAGGTGCCTCTCTCTCCTCCTCACCTCCTCCACCAGGTGCCCCTCTCTCCTCCTCACCTCCTCCACCAGGTGCCCCTCTCTCCTCCTCACCTCCCCCACCAGGTGCCTCTCTCTCCTCCTCACCTCCTCCACCAGGTGCCCCTCTCTCCTCCTCACCTCCTCCACCAGGTGCCCCTCTCTCCTCCTCACCTCCTCCACCAGGTGCCCCTCTCTCCTCCTCACCTCCTCCACCAGGTGCCCCTCTCTCCTCCTCACCTCCTCCACCAGGTGCCCCTCTCTCCTCCTCACCTCCTCCACCAGGTGCCCCTCTCTCCTCCTCACCTCCCCCACCAGGTGCCTATCTCTCCTCCTCACCTCCTCCACCAGGTGCCCCTCTCTCCTCCTCACCTCCTCCACCAGGTGTCTCTCTCTCTCCTCCTCACCCCTCCACCAGGTGCCCCTCTCTCCTCCTCACCTCCCCCACCAGGTGCCTCTCTCTCCTCCTCACCTCCCCCACCAGGTGCCCCTCTCTCCTCCTCACCTCCCCCACCAGGTGTCTCTCTCTCCTCCTCACCTCCTCCACCAGGTGCCCCTCTCTCCTCCTCACCTCCTCCACCAGGTGTCTCTCTCTCCTCC
The DNA here is from genome assembly GCF_039654945.1 of Dendrobates tinctorius. Lineage (NCBI taxonomy): Eukaryota > Metazoa > Chordata > Amphibia > Anura > Dendrobatidae > Dendrobates > Dendrobates tinctorius. Next base: position 1,553,676 of record NW_027362019.1, on the reverse strand, counting down.
TCACCTCCTCCACCAGGTGCCCCTCTCTCCTCCTCACCTCCTCCACCAGGTGCCCCTCTCTCCTCCTCACCTCCCCCACCAGGTGTCTCTCTCTCCTCCTCACCCCTCCACCAGGTGCCCCTCTCTCCTCCTCACCTCCCCCACCAGGTGCCCCTCTCTCCTCCTCACCTCCCCCACCAGGTGCCTCTCTCTCCTCCTCACCCCTCCACCAGCTGCCCTTCATCGCTCCCCAGGTGCCACCAGTCTGTACCTCATCTTGTGTCTCAGCAGCAGCTGTAGTCACCAGAGCACATCTGTGTCCTCTCCAGGCTGCGATCTTCCTCCGTGATGTAATGACCACCCCCATCATCCTCCTCTCCACCCCTCCCCTCCTGTACACTCAGTATAAGGAGTCACTCAATTCTCATCATTCCATCTATAGACATAATGCCCTCAGCACCACTCACTCCCCGCAATAGTCAGGCCCCCTCTCCACCAGTCACTGCCATAGCCCCGAATCAGGCTGCAGACTCCACAGGCACAGGAGCTGCCCCAGAAGATGAGGAGAACTGCAAAGGGTTCAACCCCTGCACTCCACTACCGTGTGCCTCCCTTGCCCTCCACTACCGTGTGCCTCCCCTGTCCTCCACTACCGTGTGCCTCCACTGCCCTCCACTACCGTGTGCCTCCCCTGCCCTACCACTACCGTGTGCCTCCCCTGTCCTCCACTACCGTCTGCCTCCCCTGCCCTCCACTACCGTGTGCCTCCCCTGCCCTACCACTACCGTGTGCCTCCCCTGTCCTCCACTACCGTCTGCCTCCCCTGCCCTCCACTATCGTGTGCCTCCCCTGCCCTACCACTACCGTGTGCCTCCCCTGCCCTACCACTACCGTGTGCCTCCCCTGTCCTCCACTACCGTGTGCCTCCACTGCCCTCCACTACCGTGTGCCTCCACTGCCCTCCACTACCGTGTGCCTCCCCTGCCCTACCACTACCGTGTGCCTCCCCTGTCCTCCACTACCGTCTGCCTCCCCTGCCCTCCACTACCGTGTGCCTCCCCTGCCCTACCACTACCGTGTGCCTCCCCTGTCCTCCACTACCGTCTGCCTCCCCTGCCCTCCACTATCGTGTGCCTCCCCTGCCCTCCACTACCGTGTGCCTCCACTGCCCTCCACTACCATGTGCCTCCCCTGCTCTATACTACCGTGTGCCTCCCCTGCCCTACCACTACCGTGTGCCTCCCCTGTCCTCCACAACCGTGTGCCTCCCCTGCCCTCCACTACCGTGTGCCTCCACTGCCCTCCACTACCGTGTGCCTCCCCTGCTCTATACTACCGTGTGCCTCCCCTGCCCTATCACTACCGTGTGCCTCCCCTGTCCTCCACTACCGTGTGCCTCCCCTGCCCTCCACTACCGTGTGCCTCCACTGCCCTCCACTACCGTGTGCCTCCCCTGCTCTATACTACCGTGTGCCTCCCCGCCGTACCACTACCGTATGCCTCCCCTGCCCTCCACTACCGTGTGCCTCCCTTGCCCTCCACTACCGTGTGCCTCCCTTGCCCTCCACTACTGTGTGCCTCCTCTGCTCTATACTACCGTGTGCCTCCCCTGCCCTCCACTACCGTGTGCCTCCCCTGCCCTATACTACCGTGTGCCTCCCCTGCCCTCCACTACCGTGTGCCTCCCCTGCCCTCCACTACCGTGTGCCTCCACTGCCCTCCACTACCGTGTGCCTCCCCTGCTCTATACTACCGTGTGCCTCCCCTGCTCTATACTACCGTGTGCCTCCCCTGCCCTCCACTACCGTGTGCCTCCCCTGCCCTATACTACCGTGTGCCTTCCCTGCCCTCCACTACCGTGTGCCTCCCCTGCTCTATACTACCGTGTGCCTCCCCTGCCCTCCACTACCGTGTGCCTCCCCTGCTCTATACTACTGTGTGCCTCCACTGCCGTCCACTACCGTGTGCCTCCCCTGCCCTACACTACCGTGTGCCTCCCCTGCCCTCCACTACCGTGTGCCTCCCCTGCCCTCCACTACCGTGTGCCTCCCCTGCCCTCCACTACCGTGTGCCTCCCCTGCTCTATACTACCGTGTGCCTCCCCTGCCCTACCACTACCGTGTGCCTCCCCTGCCCTCCACTACCGTGTGCCTCCCCTGCCCTCCACTACCGTGTGCCTCCCCTGCTCTATACTACCGTGTGCCTCCCCTGCCCTACCACTACCGTGTGCCTCCCCTGTCCTCCACTACCGTGTGCCTCCCCTGCCCTCCACTACCGTGTGCCTCCACTGCCCTCCACTACCGTGTGCCTCCCCTGCTCTATACTGTGTGCCTCCCCTGCCCTACCACTACCGTATGCCTCCCCTGCCCTCCACTACCGTGTGCCTCCCTTGCCCTCCACTACCGTGTGCCTCCCTTGCCCTCCACTACCGTGTGCCTCCCCTGCTCTATACTACCGTGTGCCTCCCCTGCCCTCCACTACCGTGTGCCTCCCCTGCCCTCCACTACCGTGTGCCTCCCCTGCCCTCCACTACCGTGTGCCTCCCTTGCCCTCCACTACCGTGTGCCTCCCCTGCCCTCCACTACCGTGTGCCTCCCCTGCCCTCCACTACCGTGTGCCTCCCCTGCTCTCCACTACCGTGTGCCTCCACTACCGTGTGCCTCCCCTGCACTTCTGTGACTATGTGTATGTCTGTGTATATGTTTGTATGTGTGTATGTGTGTGTATGTATATGTATGTGTGTGTATGTGTGTGTGTACGTGTGTGTATGTGTATATATGTGTATGTACGTGTGTGTATGTATGTGTACGTGTGTGTGTGTGTATGTGCGTATGTGTGTGTGTACGTGTGTGTGTGTATGTGTGTATGTATGTGTGTGTGTGTGTGTATATATATATGTGTGTATGTGTGTGTGTATGTATATGTATGTATGTGTATGTTCGTGTGTGTGTGTGTATATATGTGTATGTACGTGTGTGTATGTATGGCTTGGCAACTGAGACTTGCACACGCGCACCTGATTCCCGAGTATGTCATCCACAAAATATGTAATGATATAATATATATACATATCATAATGTCTTTTTTGAGCATCTTTGATTCCGCGGTGCTGCTAATGTGGACGGGTTACATATCAACCACAGGTCTAGACTGGTATAGAGGAGAGAGGGCCCTGTCCTCGCGGGCTCACAGTCTACCGCTGCATACCTGTATATATGGATCTAGGTGTGTGTATATTTCTGTGTATATATCTATGAATGTGCATATGCCATAACTGTACATGTGCGGATCCATTCTTATATCAGGGACAGGGGCGTAGCGGTCACAGTCGCAGATAGTGTGAACATGACCAAGCGTGTGCAGGAAGGGAGCCTGCCGATGCCATACACTCCGCTGACTCCCTGTACATCAAAAAAGACCACCGGGCAATCAGAGGCCGCTGACGTCAGCAGGTAGCGCATAGCAGTGACGTCACACATCACCCACAGCAGGCACACCGGCGTCAGCTGCCGGCCACCGCACTGTCTACGGACGAGGCGTCCGCACATCGGAGTGGGGATGGGGAGAACAATGTTTATATGTATGCGTTAGAGAACAGCAGAACGGGGGCATATATACCAGGAAGGAGCCCAGGATGAAGACATATATACCAGGAAGGAACGAAGGATGGAGACATATATACTAGGAAGGAACCAAGGATGGGGACATGTATACCAGGAAGGAGCCAAGGGTAGAGACATATATACTAGGAAGGAACCAAGGATGAGGACATATATACCAGGAAGGAGGCAAGGATGGAGACATATATACCAGGAAGGACATATATACCAGGAAGGAGCCAAGGATGGAGACATATATACCAGGAAGGACATATATACCAGGAAGGAGCAAAGGATGGGGACATATATACCAGGAAGGAACCAAGGGTAGAGACATATATACTAGGAAGGAACCAAGGATGAGGACATATATACCAGGAAGGAGGCAAGGATGGAGACATATATACCAGGAAGGACATATATACCAGGAAGGAGCCAAGGATGGGGACATATATACCAGGAAGGAACCAAGGATGGAGACATATATACTAGGAAGGAACCAAGTATGAGGACATATATACCAGGAAGGAGGCAAGGATGGAGACATATATACCAGGAAGGAGCCCAGGATGGAGACATAAATACCAGGAAGGAACGAAGGATTTATACATATATACCAGAAAGGAGCCAAGGATGGGGACATGTATACCAGAAAGGAGCCAAGGATGGAGACATATATACTATGAAGGAACCAAGGATGGAGACATATATACTAGGAAGGAACCTAGGATAGAGACTTATACCAGGAAGGAGCCCAGGATGGAGCCATATATACTAGGAAGGAGCCCAGGATGGAGACATAAATACCAGGAAGGAACGAAGGATGGATACATATATACCAGAAAGGAGCCAAGGGTAGAGACATATATACTAGGAAGGAACCAAGGATAATAATAATAATAATAAATTTTATTTTTATAGCGCCGACATATTCCGCAGCACTTTACATTTCAGAGGGGATTTGTACAGACAATAGACATTACAGCATAACAATAATCACATACAGTAGATTATAACAAATACCAAGAGGAGTGAGGGCCCTGCTCGCAAGCTTACAGTCTATGAGGAAAGAGGGAGACACGAAAGGTGGGTGGTAACAGTTACCCTGATTGTATGGACCAGTCATAATGTTAAGTGTGTAACAGTACAGACACAGAGGGCTAATGGAGGCATAAAGCATGTGGGAACATGATGCAGGGAACCTGGTTATGGTAAAACTTTTGGCTCTGCCACACAGGGATAGATTAGGTTAATGTGTTGGGGTGGTAGGCCAGTCTGAATAAATGCGTTTTCAGGACACGCTTAAAATTGTGGGTATTGGGGACTAATCGTATTGACCTGGGAAGTGCATTCCAAAGAATTGGCGCGGCACGTGTAAAGTCTTGGAGACGGGAGTGGGAGGTTCTGACTATTGAGGATGCTAATCTCAGGTCATCAGCAGAACGGAGGGCGCGGGTAGGGTGGTATACTGAAACAAGGGAGGAGATGTAGGGTGGTGCTGAGCCATGGAGGGCTTTGTGAGTGAGGGTAATAAGTTTATACTGAATTCTGGAGTGGATGGGTAGCCAGTGTAATGACTGGAGGATGGACATATATACCAGGAAGGAGGCAAGGATGGAGACATATATACCAGGAAGGACAAATATACCAGGAAGGAGCCAAGGATGGGGACATACGGTATATACCAGGAAGGAACCAAGGATGGAGACATATATACTAGGAAGGAACCAAGGATGAGGACATATATACCAGGAAGGAGGCAAGGATGGAGACATATATACCAGGAAGGAACCAAGGATGGAGACATATATACTAGGAAGGAACCAAGGATGAGGACATATATACCAGAAAGGAGCCAAGGATAGGGACATATATACCAGGAAGGAACCAAGGATGGATACATATATACCAGAAAGGAGCCAAGGATGGAGACATATATACCAGGAAAGACATATATATACCAGGAAGGAGCCAAGGATGGGGACAAATATACCAGGAAGGAACCAAGGATGGAGACAAATATACTAGGAAGGAACCAAGGATGAGGACATATATACCAGGAAGGAGGCAAGGATGGAGATATATATACCAGGAAGGAGCCAAGGATGGAGACATATATACCAGGAAGGACATACATACCAGGAAGAAGCCAAGGATGGGGATATATATACCAGGAAGGAACCAAGGATGAGGACATATATACCAGGAAGGAGCCAAGGATGGGGATATATATACCAGGAAGGAACCAAGGATGAGGACATATATACCAGGAAGGAGCCAAGGATGGGGACATATATACCAGGAACGAACCAAGGATGGAGACATATATACTAGGAAGGAACCAAGGATGGAGACATATATACCAGAAAGGAGCCAAGGATGGAGACATATATACCAGGAAAGACATATATATACCAGGAAGGAGCCAAGGATGGGGACAAATATACCAGGAAGGAACCAAGGATGGAGACAAATATTCTAGGAAGGAACCAAGGATGAGGACATATATACCAGGAAGGAGGCAGGGATGGAGACATATATACCAGGAAGGAGCCAAGGATGGAGACATATATAACAGGAAGGAGCCCAGGATGGAGACAAATATGCCAGGAAGGAACCCAGGATGGAGACATATATACCAGGAAGGAACCAAGGATGGAGACATATATACCAGAAAGGAACCAAGGATGGAGACATATATACCAGGAAGGACATATATACCAGGAAGAAGCCAAGGATGGGGATATATATACCAGGAAGGAACCAAGGATGGAGACTTATATACTAGCAAGGAACCAAGCATGAGGACATATATACCAGGAAGGAGCTAAGGATGGAGACATATATACCAGGAAGGAGCCAAGGATGGAGACATATATACCAGGAAGGAGCCCAGAATGGAGACATACATACTTGGAAGGAACCAAGGATGAGGACATATATACCAGGAAGGAGCCCAGGATGGAGACATATATACCAGGAAGGAACCAAGGATGGAGACATATATACCAGGAAGGACATATATACCAGGAAGGAGCCAAGGATGGAGACCTATATACTAGGAAGGAACCAAGGATGAGGACATATATACCAGGAAGGAGGCAAGGATGGAGACATATATACATACCAGGAAGGATATACACTCACTGGCCACTTTATTAGGTACACCTGTCCAACTGTGTGTTAAGACTTAATTTCTAATCAGCCAATCACATGGCGGCAACTCAGTGCATTTAGGCATGTAGACATGGTCAAGACAATCTCCTGCAGTTCAAACCGAGCATCAGTATGGGGAAGAAAGGTGATTTGAGTGCCTTTGAACGTGGCATGATTGTTGGTGCCAGAAGGGCTGGTCTGAGTATTTCAGAAACTGCTGATCTACTGGGATTTTCACGCACAACCATCTCTAGGGTTTACAGAGAATGGTCCGAAAAAGAAAAAAAATCCAGTGAGCGGCAGCTCTGTGGCCGGAAATGCCTTGTTGATGCCAGAGGTCAGAGGAGAATGGGCAGACTGGTTCGAGCTGATAGAAAGGCAACAGTGACTCAAATTGCCACCCGTTACAACCAAGGTAGGCAGAAGAGCATCTCTGAACGCACAGTGCGTCGAACTTTGAGGCAGATGGGCTACAGCAGCAGAAGACCACACTGCGTACCACTCCTCTCATCTAAGAACAGGCATCTGATGGCTACTTTCAGCAGGATAATGCGCCATGTCATAAAGCTCGAATCATCTCAGATTGGTTTCTTGAACATGACAATGAGTTCACTGTACTCAAATGGCCTCCTCAGTCACCAGATCTCAATCCAATAGAGCATCTTTGGGATGTGGTGGAACGGGAGATTCGCATCAGGGATGTGCAGCCGACAAATCTGCGCCAACTGTGTGATGCCATCATGTCAATATGGTCCAAAATCTCTGAGGAATGCTTCCAGCACCTTGTTGAATCTCTGCCACGAAGAATTGAGGCAGTTCTGAAGGCAAAAGGGGGTCCAACCCCTTACTAGCATGGTGTACCTAATAAAGTGGCCAGTGAGTGTATATACCAGGAAGGAGCCAAGGATGGGGACATATATACCAGGAAGGAACCAAGGATGGAGACATATATATTAGGAAGGAACCAAGGATAAGGACATATATACAAGGAGGCAAGGATGGAGACATATATACCAACCAGGAAGGAGCCAAGGATGGGGACATATATACCAGGAAGGAACCAAGGATGGAGACATATATACTAGGAAGGAACCAAGGATGGAGACATATATACCAGAAAGGAGCCAAGGATGGAGACATATATACCAGAGAAAGACATATATATGCCAGGAAGGAGCCAAGGATGGGGACATATATACCAGGAAGGAACCAAGGATGGAGACAAATTTACTAGGAAGGAACCAAGGATGAGGACATATATACCAGGAAGGAGGCAAGGATGGAGACATATATACCAGGAAGGAGGCAAGGATGGAGACATATATACCAGGAAGGAGCCCAGGATGGAGACATATATGCCAGAAAGGAGCCAAGGATGGAGACATATATACCAGGAAGGACATACTGTATATACCAGGAAGAAGCCAAGGATGGGGACATATATACCAGGAAGAAACCAAGGATGGAGCCATATATGTACCAGGAAGGAACCAAGGATGAGGACATATATGCCAGGAAGGAGCCCAGGATGAGGACATATATACTAGGAAGTAGACCAGGATGGAGACCAGGATGGAGACACATATACCAGGAAGGAGCCAAGGATGGAGACATATATCAGGAAGGAACCAAGGATGGGGACATATATATCACAAAGTAACCCAGGATGGAAACATATATACTAGGAAGGAACCAAGGATGAGGCCATATATACCAGGAAGGAGGCAAGGATAGACATATATACTAGGAAGGACATATATACCAGGAAGGAGCCAAGGATGGAGACATATATACCAGGAAGGAACCAAGGATGGAGAAATATATACCAGAAAGGAGCCAAGGATGGAGACATATATACCAGGAAAGACATATATACCAGGAAGAAGCCAAGGATGGAGCCATGTATGTACCAGGAAGGAACCAAGGATGAGGACATATATGCCAGGAAGGAGCCCAGGATGAGGACATATATACTAGGAAGGAGACCAGGATGGAGACCAGGATGGAGACACATATACCAGGAAGGAGCCAAGGATGGAGACATATATCAGGAAGGAACCAAGGATGGGGACATATATATCACGAAGTAACCCAGGATGGAAACATATATACCAGGAAGGAACCAAGGATGGAGCCATATATACCAGGAACCAAGGATGGAGCCATACATACCAGGAAGGAACTAAGGATGAGGACATATATAATAGGAAGGAGCCCAGGATGAGGACATATATACTAGGAAGGAGATCAGGATGGAGATATATACCAGGAAGGAACCAAGGATGGAGCCATATATACCAGGAAGGAACTAAGGATGAGGACATATATACTAGGAAGGAGCCAAGGATGAGGACATATATACCAGGAAGGAACTCAGGATGGGAATATATATACCAGGAAGGAACAAAGGATGGAGACTTATATACTAGGAAGGAGCCAAGGATGGAGACATATATACCAGGAAGGAGGCCAGGATAGAGACATATATACCAGGAAGGCGCCAAGGATGGAGACATATATAACAGGAAGGAGCCAAGGACGGAGACATATATACCAGGAAGGAGCCAAGGATGGAGACATATATACTAGGAAGGAGCCAAGGATGGAGACATATATACAAGGAAGGAGGCCAGGATAGAGACATATATACCAGCAAGGAGGCCAGGATAGAGACATATATACCAGGAAGGCGCCAAGGATGGAGACATATATACCAGGAAGGAGCCAAGGATGGAGACATATATACCAGGAAGGAGCCAAGGATGGAAACATATATACCAGGAAGGAACCAAGGATGGAGATATATATACCTGGAAGGAACCAAGGATGGAGACATATATACCAGGAAGGAACCAAGGATGGAGACATATATACCAGGAAGGAACCAAGGATGGAGACATATATACCAGGAAGGAGGCAAGGTTGGAGACATATATACTAGGAAGGAGTCAAGGATGGAGACATATATACCAGGAAGGAGGCCAGGATAGAGACATATATACCAGGAAGGAGGCCAGGATAGAGACCTATATACCAGGAAGGTGCCAAGGATGGAGAACATATATACCAGGAAGGAGCCAAGGATGGAGACATATATACCAGGAAGGAGCCAAGGATAGAGACATATATACCAGGAAGGAAGCAAGGTTGGAGACATATATACCAGGAAGGAACCAAGGATGGATACATATATATCAGGAAGGAGCCAAGGATGGAGACATATATACTAGGAAGGAGCCCAGGATGTAGATATATATACCAGGAGGGAACCCAGGATGGAGACATATATACCAAGAAGGAACCCAGGATAGGGAAATACATACCAGGAAAGAGCCAAGGATGGAGACATATATACCAGGAAGGAACCAAGGATGGGGAAATACATACCAGGAAGGAACCAAGGACAGGGAAATACATACCAGGAAGGAACCAAGGATGGAGACATATATACCAGGAAGGAACCCAGGATGGAGACATATATACCAGGAAGAAACCCAGGATGGAGACATATATACCAGAAAGTATCCCAGGATGAGGACATATATACCAGGAAGGAACCAAGGATGGAGACATACATACCAGGAAGAAGCCCAGGATGGAGACATATATACCAGGAATGAGCCAAGGATGGAGACATATATACCAGGAAGGAGCCCAGAATGAAGACATACATACTAGGAAGGACCCCAAGATGGGGAAATATATACCAGGAAAGAGCCAAGGATGGAGACATATATACCAGGAAGGAACCCAGGATGGGGAAATATATATCAGGAAGTAGCCAAGGATGGGGAAATATACACCAGAAAGGAGCCCAGGATGGAGACAAATCTACTAGGAAAGAGCCAAGGAAGGAGACATATATACCAGGAAGGAGCCAAGGAAGGAGACATAAATTCCAGGAAGGAGCCATGGATGGGGACATATATACCAGCAAGGAGCCAAGGATGGAGACATATATACTAGGAAGGAGCCAAGGATGGAGACATATATACCAGGAAGGAGGCCAAGATAGAGACATATATACCAGGAGGGAACCCAGGATGGAGACATATAAACCAAGAAGGAACCCAGGATGGGGAAATACATACCAGGAAAGAGCCAAGGATGGAGACATATATACCAGGAAGGAACCAAGGATGGGGAAATACATACCAGGAAGGAACCAAGGACGGGGAAATACATACCAGGAAGGAACCAAGGATGGAGACATATATACTAGGAAGGAGCCAAGGACGGAGACATATATACCAGGAAGGAGCCAAGGACGGAGACATAAATACCAGGAAGGAGCCAAGGATGGAGACTTATATACTAGGAAGGAGCTAAGGATGGAGACATATATACTAGGAAGGAGCCAAGGATGGAGACATATATACCAGGAAGGAGGCCAGGATAGAGACATATATACCAGGAAGGCGCCAAGGATGGAGACATATATACCAGGAAGGAGCCAAGGATGGAGACATATATACCAGGAAGGAGCCAAGGATGGAGACATATATACCAGGAAGGAACCAAGGATGGAGACATATATACCTGGAAGGAACCAAGGATGGAGACATATATACCAGGAAGGAACCAAGGATGGAGACATATATACCAGGAAGGAACCAAGGATGGAGACATATATACCAGGAAGGAGGCAAGGTTGGAGACATATATACTAGGAAGGCGTCAAGGATGGAGACATATATACCAGGAAGGAGGCCAGGATAGAGACATATATACCAGGAAGGCGCCAAGGATGGAGAACATATATACCAGGAAGGAGCCAAAGATGGAGACATATACACCAGGAAGGAGCCAAGGATGGAGACATATATACCAGGAAGGAACCAAGGATAGAGACATATATACCAGGAAGGAAGCAAGGTTGGAGACATATATACCAGGAAGGAACCAAGGATGGAGACATACATACCAGGAAAGAGCCATGGATGGGGACATATATACCAGCAAGGAGCCAAGGATGGAGACATATACACCAGAAAGGAGCCCAGGATGGAGACAAATCTACTAGGAAAGAGCCAAGGAAGGAGACATATATACCAGGAAGGAGCCAAGGAAGGAGACATAAATTCCAGGAAGGAGCCATGGATGGGGACATATATACCAGCAAGGAGCCAAGGATGGAGACATATATACTAGGAAGGAGCCAAGGATGGAGACATATATACCAGGAAGGAGGCCAAGATAGAGACATATATACCAGGAGGGAACCCAGGATGGAGACATATATACCAAGAAGGAACCCAGGATGGGGAAATACATACCAGGAAAGAGCCAAGGATGGAGACATATATACCAGGAAGGAACCAAGGATGGGGAAATACATACCAGGAAGGAACCAAGGACGGGGAAATACATACCAGGAAGGAACCAAGGATGGAGACATATATACTAGGAAGGAGCCAAGGATGGAGACATATATACCAGGAAGGAGCCAAGGACGGAGACATAAATACCAGGAAGGAGCCAAGGATGGAGACATATATACTAGGAAGGAGCCAAGGATGGAGACATATATACTAGGAAGGAGCCAAGGATGGATACATATATACCAGGAAGGAGGCCAGGATAGAGACATATATACCAGGAAGGCGCCAAGGATGGAGACATATATACCAGGAAGGAGCCAAGGATGGAGACATATATACCAGGAAGGAGCCAAGGATGGAGACATATATACCAGGAAGGAACCAAGGATGGAGACATATATACCAGGAAGGAACCAAGGATGGAGACATATATACCAGGAAGGAACCAAGGATGGAGACATATATACCAGGAAGGAGCCAAGGATGGAGACATATATACCAGGAAGGAACCAAGGATAGAGACATATATACCAGGAAGGAAGCAAGGTTGGAGACATATATACCAGGAAGGAGCCCAGAATGGAGACATATATACCAGGAATGAGCCCAGGATGGGGAAATATATACCAGGAACGAACCAAGGATGGGGGCATATATACCAGGAAGGAGCCCAGAATGGAGACATATATACCAGGAATGAGCCCAGGATGGGGAAATATATACCAGGAACGAACCAAGGATGGGGGCATATATACCAGTAAGGAACCAAGGATGGGAGACATACACTACCGTTCAAAAGTTTAGGGTCACTTAGAAATTTCCTTATTTTTGAAAGAAAAGCAGTTTTTTCCAATGAAGCTAACATTAAATGATTCAGAAATACACTCTATACATTGTTAATGGGGTAAATGACTTTTCTAGCTGCAAAAGTCTGGTTTGTAATTCAATATCTTCATAGGTGTATAGAGGCCCATTTCCAACAACCATTACTCCAGTGTTCTTATGGTACTTTGTGTTTGCTAACTGTGTAAGAAGGCTAATGGATGGTTAGAATACCCTTGAAAACCCTTGTGCAAGTACTGTATGTTAGCACAGCTGAAAACAGTTTGGCTGATTAGAGAAGCTATAAACCTGACCTTCCATTGAGCTAGTTGAGAATCTGGAGTATTATATTTGTTGGTTCCATTAAAGTCTCAAAATGGCCAGAAAAAAAAAAGAACTTTCATGTGAAACTTGACAGTCTATTCTTGTTCTTAGAAATGAAGGCTATTCCATGCGAGAAATTGCCAAGAAACTGAAGATTTCTTACAACGGTGCGAACTACTCTCTTCAGAGGAGAGCAAAAACAGACTCTAACCAGAGTAGAAAGAGAAGTGGGGGGCCCTGCTGCACAACTGAGCAACAAGACAAGTACATTAGAGTTTGTAATTTGAGAAATCGACGCCTCACAGGCCCTGAACTGGCAGCTTCATTAAATAGTACACGCAAAACGCCAGAATCAACGTCTACAGTGAAGAGGCTACTCCAGGATGCTGGCCTTCAGGGCAGAGTGACAAAGAAAAAGCCATATCTGAGACTGGCTAATAAAAGGAAAACATGGATTTTTGTGAGTACTCACCGTAAAATCCTTTTCTCCGAGACGCTCATTGGGGGACACAGAGACTGTGGGTGTGTGCTTCTGCCGTCTGGAGGCCGACACTAAGTGTACAAAAAAAGAGTTAGCTCCTCCTCCGCCGCATACACCCTCGCCCCTAGGCCGGGCGTAACTCAGTTTAGTGCATAAGCAGTAGGAGAACGCGACTTAAACTCAGGCAAGAAACTATATGTCTGAAAAAGGGGGCCACCCTAAACCTTGTACAAGGATTTGTAAAACTCAAAATAAGTAAATGCCAACTGGCTGATAGGGTGGGTGCTGTGTCCCCCAATGAGCGTCTCGGAGAAAAGGATTTTACGGTGAGTACTCACAAAAATCCATGTTTCTCCTTCGTCTCATTGGGGGACACAGAGACTGTGGGACGTCCTAAAGCAGTCCTCTGGGCGGGATCTTAGCTCACCCAATCCCTGCTAATTTGCGCCCCTGATTAGAGGTGCGCAACTGCTGCCTGGAGAATCTTTCTTCCCAGGCTTGCATCCGAGGATGCCTGGGTATGTACGTTATAATGTTTGACAAACGTATGTAAACTGGACCAGGTAGCTGCTTTGCATACCTGCTCCGCTGAAGCCTGGTGTCGTAGTGCCCATGAGGCACCCACTGCCCGTGCCGAGTGAGCCTTGATCCCTGCCGGAACCGGCATGCCACTGATTTGATAAGCTTCTTGGACCGTCAGGCGAACCCATCTGGCCAAAGTCGCTCTGGACGCAGCGAGCCCCTTCCGCCGTCCCTCTGGAACCACGAATAGAGCGTCTGTCTGGCGGAATGGCGCCGTCCTTGTCACATACCTCCTAAGAGCTCTTACCAGATCCAGGGTGTGTAAAGCCTTCTCTACCCTGTGCACCGGTGCCGGGCAAAACGAGGGTAAAACGATGTCTTCGTTGATATGAAATGCAGACACAACCTTCGGCAAGAAGGGGGGAGCTGGCCTTAAAACTACCTTATCCTTATAAAAGGTTAGGAACGGTGGTTTACAAGATAAGGCCGCCAATTCCGAAACCCGCCTAATAGACGTTATGGCTACTAGAAAAACGACCTTTCTGGACAGGTAAGGTAAGGAGACCTCTTGCAATGGTTCGAAAGGGGCCTCCTGAAGGGCTCTGAGCACCAAGTTCAGGTCCCATGATTCCGTCGGCGCCTTATAGGGGGGTACTAAATGTGCGACCCCCTGCATAAACGTCCTAACCTGCCAGACGGAAGCGACTTTTCGTTGGAAAAGTACCGACAGGGCCGAGATTTGCGTTCTGAGGGAACTCGGGGCCAACCCTGCGTCCAGCCCTGCCTGTAGAAAAGCCAGTACGTTGGGGATCGAAAAAACCAGAGGAGCCACTTCACGATCCCTACACCAACGGAAGAAAACTTCCCAAGTTCGATGATACACCCTCGCCGAGGAAGGCTTTCGGGCACTCACCATCGTGGCCGCCACATCGCGTCTGAATCCTGCCTGTGTTAACAGCCAAGATTCAATGGCCACGCCGTCAAACACAGGGCCCCTAAGTTCGGATGGCAGATCGGCCCTTGGGACAGTAAACCCGGCCGATTTGGAAGACGCCAGGGTACGTCCACCACTAATTGGACCAGATCTGCGTACCAGGCCCGCCGGGGCCAGTCTGGGGCCAGCAGAATTGCTGGAACCTTCTCTCTCCTTATTTTCCTGATAACTCTTGGAAGCAGCGGCAGCGGGGGGAACAAGTACGGGAGACGAAACTGGCTCCACGGGAGCACCAGCGCGTCTGCTGCGATTGCCTGCGGATCGAGGGATCGAGCGACAAACCTTAGTACTTTGGCATTCTCTCTGGATGCCATAAGGTCCACGTCTGGTGTCCCCCACCGTTGGCAGATCTGCTGAAAGATCTCGGGGTGCAGGGACCATTCCCCTGCCGCGACCCCCTGTCGGCTGAGAAAATCTGCCGCCCAGTTTTCGACTCCTGGAATGTGCACCGCTGAAATTACCACGCGGTTCTTCTCCGCCCAACGTAGTACCAGTCCGACCTCGCGCATGGCTGCCTGGCTGCGCGTGCCCCCTTGATGGTTGACATATGCTACTGCTGTAGCATTGTCCGTCTGGATGCGCACCGGCCGGTGTCTCAGGAAACACTGGAAATGTTGTAGGGCCAATCGTATTGCCCGTATCTCCAGAATGTTGATCGGGAGAACTATCTCCTGAACGGACCACCGCCCCTGGGCTATGTGACTCTGGAAAAACTGCTCCCCAACCTTGCAGGCTTGCATCGGTCGTCACCACCAACCATTGTTCCGGGGGAAAGGGTTTCCCCTGGACCAGAGACGAGTCGCGAGTCCACCACCGGAGTGAACCCCGTACCAGCGGAGACAACTTGCACCGATGACTGAGAGACAGCAGCCTCCGGTCCCATGCTGTCAAGAGCGCATGCTGAAGCGGACGGAGATGGAACTGGGCAAACGGGATTGCTTCTATCGCCGCCACCATTCTGCCCAAAACACTCATGCCATACCGGATGGATCTGGAGCCCGGCTGTAGAAGGTTCCGTATCCCTTGCTTGATTTTTTGCGCCTTGTCCTGAGGGAGGATCACCAGCCCCCGGGAGGTGTCGAAAATCATGCCCAGGAACACGATTTTTTGGGCTGGAACCAAAGACGACTTGCTCCAATTGATCAGCCAGCCCAGACGGGCCAGGGTATCCAGAGTAATACTGACATTGTCCTGGCACTCCTGAAACGACGGCCCCTTTACCAAAAGGTCGTCCAGGTAAGGTAACACCGTTATGCCCCGTGCATGCAGGATGGCCATAACCACCGCCATTATCTTTGTAAAGACTCTGGGGGCAGTGGCCAGACCGAAGGGCAGAGCCACGAATTGGAAGTGACGTCCTCCGATCGCAAATCGCAGGAACCTCTGGTGTGGGGGGAATATCGGAATATGCAGATATGCATCCTGCACATCGATTGAGGCCAGGAATTCCCCTGGATCCATGGCTGCAATGACCGAGCGGAGGGATTCCATCCGGAATCGCCTGACCCTGATGAATCTGTTTAGGATCTTTAGATCCAGAACCGGCCTTACAGTCCCGTCTTTTTTGGGGACCGAAAAAAGATTGGAGTAAAACCCCTGCGACTCTTCGCCCTGCGGCACTGGGGCGATGACCCCTTTGTGCTGTAGCGATGTTACAGCCTGTAACAAACTCTCCGCCTGCGAATCTGTTTTGGAAAGTCGCGAACGGAAGAATCGCTGAGGTGGCCGTCCGACAAACTCTATCTTGTACCCGGACGATACAAGTTCTGCCACCCAAGTGTCGCGTGTCACTGCGACCCAAACGTGGCTGAACCTTAGTAGGCGTCCGCCCACTCTGTCGTCCGTAGGTACGGAGTGCCTCCAGTCATTTAGCTGGAGGCTTTTGGGGCTTGGCCCCCTTCGCTCTGGGTAAATGGCCTCGGCCTCTACCCAGCGGATTGGCCCTGTAAGAGACTTGTTTTTCCCTACTTTGGCCATCGTTTGCGGAGGAGTACGCCCTGGCCGAAGTCCCCCCCCAGGGGCTACGAAAGGGTCGAAAACGCCTTTGCGTTTGCCTGAAAGCCGGGCAACTTCTCTGCTGCGGAAGGAAACTACTTTTCCCCCCTGTGGCTTCTGAGATAAGCCTATCCAGCTTCTCACCGAACAGTCGATTGCCCTGAAACGGCAATGAGGTTAAGGATTTTTTAGAGATAGAATCCGCTTTCCACAGTCTCAGCCATAATGCACGCCTAATGGCGATCGCATTCGCCGCCGCCACCGCCGAGCACTCGGCCGCGTCCAGTGAGGCGCTGACAAGATAATCACTTGCTCCTGACATCTGATTTGCCACCTCTAAGACCTCCGCGGGGAGATCCCTGTCCTGGAGGGCCTTATACAGAGCGTCCCCCCACGAAACCATGGCCTTAGCCACCCAAGTCGCCGCAAAGGAGGGGGCCAGAGCCGACCCTGCTGCCTCATATACCGAGCGGGCAAGCCCGTCCATGAGGCGATCAGTTGGGTCCTTTATAGAGGAAACACTGGGTATCGACAATAGCGATCTTGATGCTAAACGTGATACCGGAGGGTCCACTACTGGCGACTCTACCCAAGCCTTATGGAGCTCAGGGGGAAACGGATACTTTGCCTGCAGCGCTTTTTGCATAGCAAAACGCTTATCCGGGTGATCTCTATGTTTCTGGACTAGCTCCTCAAACTCCGGATGCGTGGCAAATCTTCTATGTGGTCGCCTGGATTTCTTAAAAGAGACCTTGTGACCTGAGACTGTGGGCACATCGTCCTCGATCTCTAATGTCTGGTTGACTGCCTCAATGAGACTGTCCACCGAATCCTGGAACCCCAGACTTTCTAGATTCCAGGCCTCTTCCTCCTCTCCTTCATCCTGATCGCTCCCAGAGCTCAGTGACGGGGAACGGGATGCCCTAATACCCGCCGCCGAAGCCCCGGAGGGTCCGGCCGACGGGGAACGAACCCTCTTGATATGAGCTTGCCTGGTACTGGAGCGACCTCTAATGGTTGGAGGGTCCTGAGACGAGGACGAGCTCTCTTCCGCTGGCAGACCCCCCTCCCTGTTCCTGCCCGGGCCCTGAAGGGATTCAATTGCCCTTGTAAGGGACAGCATAGACTGCGATAAGGACACCGCCCATTCCGGGGGGTCCTGACCCCTGGGTTCAGAAACAGTGGGGGGCTCCTGGGCGCGCTCCGACTCACAGGCTTCACAATATTTACCCGCCTGTGCCTTTGGCAGCCTGACCCCACAGGACACGCAAACCGCGTAAAGGAAAGAGTGAGCTTTCCCTTTGGCAGACATACTTGCACAGGCTGAAGGCAGAGTAGAAGGAGGAGGAGGGTAACCTCTTCCCTGACAAGCAGCGTGGTTCTCCAAACGGAGTTACACTCACCCACCGGCTCCTGTCCGCAGTACCCCTGCGTGGATGCGAGGTGTTAGGGCGGAAGTCTCTCCGGAACCTATATCGCGCGTCTCCGCATTCGCCGCCGCCACCGCCGCGTCAGCGGGCGGGATTTCCGGCTACCACCGGAAGTCAGCGGGCGGGACTTCCGGCTACCACCGGAAGTCGGCGCGCGGCTTCGCGCGTTTGCAGCGGCTCCGATACACGCGGCGTGCGGAGCCCGGGTGCAACGCCCTAGCTACCGCTACTCACCAGCGCCAACTTGCGGTGCGCTCCAGGAGCGGATCCCCCATATATTAAAAGGTGAGCAGGACCATCCGCCGTGCAAGGGGGGGGGGGGGGGGGTGGGCTCTGTCCTCGGTGCGGGAGAGGACACGTGGAGGGTTACTCACACGTGGTCGCCCGTTGGTGATTTGGGGAGATCGGATCCTCTCTATAGGATCCGTCGCCCCTATCTTATCTTCATAGAAAAAAGGGAAGGGAAAAAAAAAAAAAAAAAAATCTAGTCTGGAACTCCAGACTGCGTGTGCCTCCATCAGACACTAAGCAAAAACTGAGTTACGCCCGGCCTAGGGGCGAGGGTGTATGCGGCGGAGGAGGAGCTAACTCTTTTTTTGTACACTTAGTGTCGGCCTCCAGACGGCAGAAGCACACACCCACAGTCTCTGTGTCCCCCAATGAGACGAAGGAGAAAGATTAATATGGGCAAAAGAACACAGACATTGGACAGAGGAAGATTGAAAAAAGTGTTATGGACAGACGAACCCAAGTTTGAGGTGTTTGGATCACACAGAAGAACATTTGTGAGATGCAGAACAACTGAAAAGATGCTGGAAGAGTGCCTGACGCCATCTGTCAAGCATGGTGGAGGTAATGTGATGGTCTGGGGTTGCTTTGGTGCTGCTAAAGTGGGAGATTTGTACAAGGTAAAAGGGATTTTGAATAAGGAAGGCTATCATTCCATTTTGCAACGCCATGCCATACCCTGTGGACAGCGCTTGATTGGAGCCAATCTCATCCTACAACAGGACAATGACCCAAAGCACACCTCCAAATTATGCAAGAACTATTTAGGGAAGAAGCAGGCAGCTGGTATTCTATCTGTAATGGAGGATGGAGACATATATACCAGGAAGGAACCCAGGATGGGGAAATATATATCAGGAAGTAGCCAAGGATGGGGAAATATACACCAGAAAGGAGCCCAGGATGGAGACAAATCTACTAGGAAAGAGCCAAGGAAGGAGACATATATACCAGGAAGGAGCCAAGGAAGGAGACATAAATTCCAGGAAGGAGCCATGGATGGGGACATATATACCAGCAAGGAGCCAAGGATGGAGACATATATACTAGGAAGGAGCCAAGGATGGAGACATATATACCAGGAAGGAGGCCAAGATAGAGACATATATACCAGGAGGGAACCCAGGATGGAGACATATAAACCAAGAAGGAACCCAGGATGGGGAAATACATACCAGGAAAGAGCCAAGGATGGAGACATATATACCAGGAAGGAACCAAGGATGGGGAAATACATACCAGGAAGGAACCAAGGACGGGGAAATACATACCAGGAAGGAACCAAGGATGGAGACATATATACTAGGAAGGAGCCAAGGACGGAGACATATATACCAGGAAGGAGCCAAGGACGGAGACATAAATACCAGGAAGGAGCCAAGGATGGAGACATATATACTAGGAAGGAGCTAAGGATGGAGACATATATACTAGGAAGGAGCCAAGGATGGAGACATATATACCAGGAAGGAGGCCAGGATAGAGACATATATACCAGGAAGGCGCCAAGGATGGAGACATATATACCAGGAAGGAGCCAAGGATGGAGACATATATACCAGGAAGGAGCCAAGGATGGAGACATATATACCAGGAAGGAACCAAGGATGGAGACATATATACCTGGAAGGAACCAAGGATGGAGACATATATACCAGGAAGGAACCAAGGATGGAGACATATATACCAGGAAGGAACCAAGGATGGAGACATATATACCAGGAAGGAGGCAAGGTTGGAGACATATATACTAGGAAGGCGTCAAGGATGGAGACATATATACCAGGAAGGAGGCCAGGATAGAGACATATATACCAGGAAGGCGCCAAGGATGGAGAACATATATACCAGGAAGGAGCCAAAGATGGAGACATATACACCAGGAAGGAGCCAAGGATGGAGACATATATACCAGGAAGGAACCAAGGATAGAGACATATATACCAGGAAGGAAGCAAGGTTGGAGACATATATACCAGGAAGGAACCAAGGATGGAGACATACATACCAGGAAAGAGCCATGGATGGGGACATATATACCAGCAAGGAGCCAAGGATGGAGACATATACACCAGAAAGGAGCCCAGGATGGAGACAAATCTACTAGGAAAGAGCCAAGGAAGGAGACATATATACCAGGAAGGAGCCAAGGAAGGAGACATAAATTCCAGGAAGGAGCCATGGATGGGGACATATATACCAGCAAGGAGCCAAGGATGGAGACATATATACTAGGAAGGAGCCAAGGATGGAGACATATATACCAGGAAGGAGGCCAAGATAGAGACATATATACCAGGAGGGAACCCAGGATGGAGACATATATACCAAGAAGGAACCCAGGATGGGGAAATACATACCAGGAAAGAGCCAAGGATGGAGACATATATACCAGGAAGGAACCAAGGATGGGGAAATACATACCAGGAAGGAACCAAGGACGGGGAAATACATACCAGGAAGGAACCAAGGATGGAGACATATATACTAGGAAGGAGCCAAGGATGGAGACATATATACCAGGAAGGAGCCAAGGACGGAGACATAAATACCAGGAAGGAGCCAAGGATGGAGACATATATACTAGGAAGGAGCCAAGGATGGAGACATATATACTAGGAAGGAGCCAAGGATGGAGACATATATACCAGGAAGGAGGCCAGGATAGAGACATATATACCAGGAAGGCGCCAAGGATGGAGACATATATACCAGGAAGGAGCCAAGGATGGAGACATATATACCAGGAAGGAGCCAAGGATGGAGACATATATACCAGGAAGGAACCAAGGATGGAGACATATATACCAGGAAGGAACCAAGGATGGAGACATATATACCAGGAAGGAACCAAGGATGGAGACATATATACCAGGAAGGAGCCAAGGATGGAGACATATATACCAGGAAGGAACCAAGGATAGAGACATATATACCAGGAAGGAAGCAAGGTTGGAGACATATATACCAGGAAGGAGCCCAGAATGGAGACATATATACCAGGAATGAGCCCAGGATGGGGAAATATATACCAGGAACGAACCAAGGATGGGGGCATATATACCAGGAAGGAGCCCAGAATGGAGACATATATACCAGGAATGAGCCCAGGATGGGGAAATATATACCAGGAACGAACCAAGGATGGGGGCATATATACCAGTAAGGAACCAAGGATGGGAGACATACACTACCGTTCAAAAGTTTAGGGTCACTTAGAAATTTCCTTATTTTTGAAAGAAAAGCAGTTTTTTCCAATGAAGCTAACATTAAATGATTCAGAAATACACTCTATACATTGTTAATGGGGTAAATGACTTTTCTAGCTGCAAAAGTCTGGTTTGTAATTCAATATCTTCATAGGTGTATAGAGGCCCATTTCCAACAACCATTACTCCAGTGTTCTTATGGTACTTTGTGTTTGCTAACTGTGTAAGAAGGCTAATGGATGGTTAGAATACCCTTGAAAACCCTTGTGCAAGTACTGTATGTTAGCACAGCTGAAAACAGTTTGGCTGATTAGAGAAGCTATAAACCTGACCTTCCATTGAGCTAGTTGAGAATCTGGAGTATTATATTTGTTGGTTCCATTAAAGTCTCAAAATGGCCAGAAAAAAAAAAGAACTTTCATGTGAAACTTGACAGTCTATTCTTGTTCTTAGAAATGAAGGCTATTCCATGCGAGAAATTGCCAAGAAACTGAAGATTTCTTACAACGGTGCGAACTACTCTCTTCAGAGGAGAGCAAAAACAGACTCTAACCAGAGTAGAAAGAGAAGTGGGGGGCCCTGCTGCACAACTGAGCAACAAGACAAGTACATTAGAGTTTGTAATTTGAGAAATCGACGCCTCACAGGCCCTGAACTGGCAGCTTCATTAAATAGTACACGCAAAACGCCAGAATCAACGTCTACAGTGAAGAGGCTACTCCAGGATGCTGGCCTTCAGGGCAGAGTGACAAAGAAAAAGCCATATCTGAGACTGGCTAATAAAAGGAAAACATGGATTTTTGTGAGTACTCACCGTAAAATCCTTTTCTCCGAGACGCTCATTGGGGGACACAGAGACTGTGGGTGTGTGCTTCTGCCATCTGGAGGCCGACACTAAGTGTACAAAAAAAGAGTTAGCTCCTCCTCCGCCGCATACACCCTCGCCCCTAGGCCGGGCGTAACTCAGTTTAGTGCATAAGCAGTAGGAGAACGCGACTTAAACTCAGGCAAGAAACTATATGTCTGAAAAAGGGGGCCACCCTAAACCTTGTACAAGGATTTGTAAAACTCAAAATAAGTAAATGCCAACTGGCTGATAGGGTGGGTGCTGTGTCCCCCAATGAGCGTCTCGGAGAAAAGGATTTTACGGTGAGTACTCACAAAAATCCATGTTTCTCCTTCGTCTCATTGGGGGACACAGAGACTGTGGGACGTCCTAAAGCAGTCCTCTGGGCGGGATCTTAGCTCACCCAATCCCTGCTAATTTGCGCCCCTGATTAGAGGTGCGCAACTGCTGCCTGGAGAATCTTTCTTCCCAGGCTTGCATCCGAGGATGCCTGGGTATGTACGTTATAATGTTTGACAAACGTATGTAAACTGGACCAGGTAGCTGCTTTGCATACCTGCTCCGCTGAAGCCTGGTGTCGTAGTGCCCATGAGGCACCCACTGCCCGTGCCGAGTGAGCCTTGATCCCTGCCGGAACCGGCATGCCACTGATTTGATAAGCTTCTTGGACCGTCAGGCGAACCCATCTGGCCAAAGTCGCTCTGGACGCAGCGAGCCCCTTCCGCCGTCCCTCTGGAACCACGAATAGAGCGTCTGTCTGGCGGAATGGCGCCGTCCTTGTCACATACCTCCTAAGAGCTCTTACCAGATCCAGGGTGTGTAAAGCCTTCTCTACCCTGTGCACCGGTGCCGGGCAAAACGAGGGTAAAACGATGTCTTCGTTGATATGAAATGCAGACACAACCTTCGGCAAGAAGGGGGGAGCTGGCCTTAAAACTACCTTATCCTTATAAAAGGTTAGGAACGGTGGTTTACAAGATAAGGCCGCCAATTCCGAAACCCGCCTAATAGACGTTATGGCTACTAGAAAAACGACCTTTCTGGACAGGTAAGGTAAGGAGACCTCTTGCAATGGTTCGAAAGGGGCCTCCTGAAGGGCTCTGAGCACCAAGTTCAGGTCCCATGATTCCGTCGGCGCCTTATAGGGGGGTACTAAATGTGCGACCCCCTGCATAAACGTCCTAACCTGCCAGACGGAAGCGACTTTTCGTTGGAAAAGTACCGACAGGGCCGAGATTTGCGTTCTGAGGGAACTCGGGGCCAACCCTGCGTCCAGCCCTGCCTGTAGAAAAGCCAGTACGTTGGGGATCGAAAAAACCAGAGGAGCCACTTCACGATCCCTACACCAACGGAAGAAAACTTCCCAAGTTCGATGATACACCCTCGCCGAGGAAGGCTTTCGGGCACTCACCATCGTGGCCGCCACATCGCGTCTGAATCCTGCCTGTGTTAACAGCCAAGATTCAATGGCCACGCCGTCAAACACAGGGCCCCTAAGTTCGGATGGCAGATCGGCCCTTGGGACAGTAAACCCGGCCGATCTGGAAGACGCCAGGGTACGTCCACCACTAATTGGACCAGATCTGCGTACCAGGCCCGCCGGGGCCAGTCTGGGGCCAGCAGAATTGCTGGAACCTTCTCTCTCCTTATTTTCCTGATAACTCTTGGAAGCAGCGGCAGCGGGGGGAACAAGTACGGGAGACGAAACTGGCTCCACGGGAGCACCAGCGCGTCTGCTGCGATTGCCTGCGGATCGAGGGATCGAGCGACAAACCTTAGTACTTTGGCATTCTCTCTGGATGCCATAAGGTCCACGTCTGGTGTCCCCCACCGTTGGCAGATCTGCTGAAAGATCTCGGGGTGCAGGGACCATTCCCCTGCCGCGACCCCCTGTCGGCTGAGAAAATCTGCCGCCCAGTTTTCGACTCCTGGAATGTGCACCGCTGAAATTACCACGCGGTTCTTCTCCGCCCAACGTAGTACCAGTCCGACCTCGCGCATGGCTGCCTGGCTGCGCGTGCCCCCTTGATGGTTGACATATGCTACTGCTGTAGCATTGTCCGTCTGGATGCGCACCGGCCGGTGTCTCAGGAAACACTGGAAATGTTGTAGGGCCAATCGTATTGCCCGTATCTCCAGAATGTTGATCGGGAGAACTATCTCCTGAACGGACCACCGCCCCTGGGCTATGTGACTCTGGAAAAACTGCTCCCCAACCTTGCAGGCTTGCATCGGTCGTCACCACCAACCATTGTTCCGGGGGAAAGGGTTTCCCCTGGACCAGAGACGAGTCGCGAGTCCACCACCGGAGTGAACCCCGTACCAGCGGAGACAACTTGCACCGATGACTGAGAGACAGCAGCCTCCGGTCCCATGCTGTCAAGAGCGCATGCTGAAGCGGACGGAGATGGAACTGGGCAAACGGGATTGCTTCTATCGCCGCCACCATTCTGCCCAAAACACTCATGCCATACCGGATGGATCTGGAGCCCGGCTGTAGAAGGTTCCGTATCCCTTGCTTGATTTTTTGCGCCTTGTCCTGAGGGAGGATCACCAGCCCCCGGGAGGTGTCGAAAATCATGCCCAGGAACACGATTTTTTGGGCTGGAACCAAAGACGACTTGCTCCAATTGATCAGCCAGCCCAGACGGGCCAGGGTATCCAGAGTAATACTGACATTGTCCTGGCACTCCTGAAACGACGGCCCCTTTACCAAAAGGTCGTCCAGGTAAGGTAACACCGTTATGCCCCGTGCATGCAGGATGGCCATAACCACCGCCATTATCTTTGTAAAGACTCTGGGGGCAGTGGCCAGACCGAAGGGCAGAGCCACGAATTGGAAGTGACGTCCTCCGATCGCAAATCGCAGGAACCTCTGGTGTGGGGGGAATATCGGAATATGCAGATATGCATCCTGCACATCGATTGAGGCCAGGAATTCCCCTGGATCCATGGCTGCAATGACCGAGCGGAGGGATTCCATCCGGAATCGCCTGACCCTGATGAATCTGTTTAGGATCTTTAGATCCAGAACCGGCCTTACAGTCCCGTCTTTTTTGGGGACCGAAAAAAGATTGGAGTAAAACCCCTGCGACTCTTCGCCCTGCGGCACTGGGGCGATGACCCCTTTGTGCTGTAGCGATGTTACAGCCTGTAACAAACTCTCCGCCTGCGAATCTGTTTTGGAAAGTCGCGAACGGAAGAATCGCTGAGGTGGCCGTCCGACAAACTCTATCTTGTACCCGGACGATACAAGTTCTGCCACCCAAGTGTCGCGTGTCACTGCGACCCAAACGTGGCTGAACCTTAGTAGGCGTCCGCCCACTCTGTCGTCCGTAGGTACGGAGTGCCTCCAGTCATTTAGCTGGAGGCTTTTGGGGCTTGGCCCCCTTCGCTCTGGGTAAATGGCCTCGGCCTCTACCCAGCGGATTGGCCCTGTAAGAGACTTGTTTTTCCCTACTTTGGCCATCGTTTGCGGAGGAGTACGCCCTGGCCGAAGTCCCCCCCCAGGGGCTACGAAAGGGTCGAAAACGCCTTTGCGTTTGCCTGAAAGCCGGGCAACTTCTCTGCTGCGGAAGGAAACTACTTTTCCCCCCTGTGGCTTCTGAGATAAGCCTATCCAGCTTCTCACCGAACAGTCGATTGCCCTGAAACGGCAATGAGGTTAAGGATTTTTTAGAGATAGAATCCGCTTTCCACAGTCTCAGCCATAATGCACGCCTAATGGCGATCGCATTCGCCGCCGCCACCGCCGAGCACTCGGCCGCGTCCAGTGAGGCGCTGACAAGATAATCACTTGCTCCTGACATCTGATTTGCCACCTCTAAGACCTCCGCGGGGAGATCCCTGTCCTGGAGGGCCTTATACAGAGCGTCCCCCCACGAAACCATGGCCTTAGCCACCCAAGTCGCCGCAAAGGAGGGGGCCAGAGCCGACCCTGCTGCCTCATATACCGAGCGGGCAAGCCCGTCCATGAGGCGATCAGTTGGGTCCTTTATAGAGGAAACACTGGGTATCGACAATAGCGATCTTGATGCTAAACGTGATACCGGAGGGTCCACTACTGGCGACTCTACCCAAGCCTTATGGAGCTCAGGGGGAAACGGATACTTTGCCTGCAGCGCTTTTTGCATAGCAAAACGCTTATCCGGGTGATCTCTATGTTTCTGGACTAGCTCCTCAAACTCCGGATGCGTGGCAAATCTTCTATGTGGTCGCCTGGATTTCTTAAAAGAGACCTTGTGACCTGAGACTGTGGGCACATCGTCCTCGATCTCTAATGTCTGGTTGACTGCCTCAATGAGACTGTCCACCGAATCCTGGAACCCCAGACTTTCTAGATTCCAGGCCTCTTCCTCCTCTCCTTCATCCTGATCGCTCCCAGAGCTCAGTGACGGGGAACGGGATGCCCTAATACCCGCCGCCGAAGCCCCGGAGGGTCCGGCCGACGGGGAACGAACCCTCTTGATATGAGCTTGCCTGGTACTGGAGCGACCTCTAATGGTTGGAGGGTCCTGAGACGAGGACGAGCTCTCTTCCGCTGGCAGACCCCCCTCCCTGTTCCTGCCCGGGCCCTGAAGGGATTCAATTGCCCTTGTAAGGGACAGCATAGACTGCGATAAGGACACCGCCCATTCCGGGGGGTCCTGACCCCTGGGTTCAGAAACAGTGGGGGGCTCCTGGGCGCGCTCCGACTCACAGGCTTCACAATATTTACCCGCCTGTGCCTTTGGCAGCCTGACCCCACAGGACACGCAAACCGCGTAAAGGAAAGAGTGAGCTTTCCCTTTGGCAGACATACTTGCACAGGCTGAAGGCAGAGTAGAAGGAGGAGGAGGGTAACCTCTTCCCTGACAAGCAGCGTGGTTCTCCAAACGGAGTTACACTCACCCACCGGCTCCTGTCCGCAGTACCCCTGCGTGGATGCGAGGTGTTAGGGCGGAAGTCTCTCCGGAACCTATATCGCGCGTCTCCGCATTCGCCGCCGCCACCGCCGCGTCAGCGGGCGGGATTTCCGGCTACCACCGGAAGTCAGCGGGCGGGACTTCCGGCTACCACCGGAAGTCGGCGCGCGGCTTCGCGCGTTTGCAGCGGCTCCGATACACGCGGCGTGCGGAGCCCGGGTGCAACGCCCTAGCTACCGCTACTCACCAGCGCCAACTTGCGGTGCGCTCCAGGAGCGGATCCCCCATATATTAAAAGGTGAGCAGGACCATCCGCCGTGCAAGGGGGGGGGGGGGGGGTGGGCTCTGTCCTCGGTGCGGGAGAGGACACGTGGAGGGTTACTCACACGTGGTCGCCCGTTGGTGATTTGGGGAGATCGGATCCTCTCTATAGGATCCGTCGCCCCTATCTTATCTTCATAGAAAAAAGGGAAGGGAAAAAAAAAAAAAAAAAAATCTAGTCTGGAACTCCAGACTGCGTGTGCCTCCATCAGACACTAAGCAAAAACTGAGTTACGCCCGGCCTAGGGGCGAGGGTGTATGCGGCGGAGGAGGAGCTAACTCTTTTTTTGTACACTTAGTGTCGGCCTCCAGACGGCAGAAGCACACACCCACAGTCTCTGTGTCCCCCAATGAGACGAAGGAGAAAGATTAATATGGGCAAAAGAACACAGACATTGGACAGAGGAAGATTGAAAAAAGTGTTATGGACAGACGAACCCAAGTTTGAGGTGTTTGGATCACACAGAAGAACATTTGTGAGATGCAGAACAACTGAAAAGATGCTGGAAGAGTGCCTGACGCCATCTGTCAAGCATGGTGGAGGTAATGTGATGGTCTGGGGTTGCTTTGGTGCTGCTAAAGTGGGAGATTTGTACAAGGTAAAAGGGATTTTGAATAAGGAAGGCTATCATTCCATTTTGCAACGCCATGCCATACCCTGTGGACAGCGCTTGATTGGAGCCAATCTCATCCTACAACAGGACAATGACCCAAAGCACACCTCCAAATTATGCAAGAACTATTTAGGGAAGAAGCCGGCAGCTGGTATTCTATCTGTAATGGAGTGGCCAGCGCAGTCACCAGATATCATCCCCATTGGGCTGTTGTGGGAGCAGCTTGACCGTATGGTGCAAAAAGTGCCCATCAAGCCAGACCGACATGTGGGAGGGGCTTCTGGAAGCATGGGGGGAAATTTCTCCAGATTACCTTAGCAAATTACCTGCTAGGATGCCAAAGGTCTGCATTGCTGGAATTGCTGCAAAGGAGCATTCTGTGCCGAAAGCAAAGTCTGAAGGAGAAAGTTATTATTTCACATAAAAATCTTTTTTCGAACCTTCTCAATGTCTGGACGAGATTTTACATTCATTTGGCAACTCATCTGATTAATAAAAGTATGAATTTTCATGGAAAACACAAAATTGTCTGGGTGACCCCAAACTTTGGAACGGTAGTATGTATATACCAGGACTGAGGACATTTATAGCAAGAGGGATCCCAGGTTGGGAATATATAAATTGTATACTGTATATATATATATTATATTTATATCAGGAAGGAGTCCAGGATTGGGGACATATATACCAGGATGGGGGATATATACACCAGGATAGGAGATTATATAAACCAGGAAGGACGTAAACACCTGGAGCGGGCCAAGGATGGGGGACCTTACTACATAAGGGGGGAACATCGCGTACGCCTTTATAGGATTTAGAATGCTATAAGGGTCCATATATCTGATCAACATGAATGTGGGGGAGGGGGGAGTCTCAGGTAGAAATTTAGCATCAGGCTCCTTCTCCCCCAGTCACAGCACTGATCAGGGAGCTGTATACATCAGCAGAGGACTTACGTCGCCGGCCTTCTTCTCGGCCAGTTCCAGACGCTCCTGTGCTTCCTTCACGGCCTCAGAGTACTTCTCCACCTCTTCTTCTGTGCCCTTCACCTTCTTCTGCATTGCCATCACCTCTTCCTCCAGCTGCGGGGACACAAACATTTCATCAGTCTCTTCAATATGAAATATCACTCTACTGTGTGCGGGGTCCGGGCCGTCCAGCGCAGGAGAGGTCAGGGGAAAGGCGGGTCGCTCAGGATGGGGGGATGGATGTGACTGAGGGGGACACAGTGGACCTGCAGAGGACACGAGTAAGGTGTATATTCATCACTATACTGCGAGTCCGTTATATCTCACCCCGAGACACCAGAGATCCACTGCATCCCTTACACCTCACCCCGACACACCAGAGATCCACTGCATCCCTTACACCTCACCCCGACACACCAGAGATCCACTGCATCCCTTACACCTCACCCCGACACACCAGAGATCCACGGTATCCCTTACACCTCACCCCGACACACCAGAGATCCACTGCATCCCTTACACCTCACCCCAACACACCAGAGATCCACTGCATCCCTTACACCTCACCCCGACACACCAGAGATCCACTGCATCCCTTACACCTCACCCCGACACACCAGAGATCCACTGCATCCCTTACACCTCACCCCAACACACCAGAGATCCACTGCATCCCTTACACCTCACCCCGACACACCAGAGATCCACTGCATCCCTTACATCTCACCCCAACACACCAGAGATCCACTGCATTCCTTACACCTCACCCAGATAGAGATCCACGGTATCCCTTACAGCTCACCCCGACAGAGATCCACTGTATCCCTTACACCTCACCTCGACACACCAGAGATCCACTGTGTCCCTTACACCTCACCCCGACACACCAGAGATCCACTGTGTCCCTTACAGCTCACCCCAACAGAGATCCACTGTATCACTTACACCTCACCCCAACAGAGATCCACTGTATCCCTTACACCTCACCCCGACACAACAGAGATCCACTGCATCCCTTACACCTCACCCCGACACACCAGAGATCCACTGTGTCCCTTACACCTCACCCCGACAGAGATCCACTGTATCGCTTACACCTCACCCGACACAAAAGAGATCCACTGCATCCCTTACACCTCACCCCGACACACCAGAGATTCACTGTATCCCTTACACCTCACTCCGACACACCAGAAATCAACTGTACCCCTTACACCTCACCCCGACAGAGATCCATTGCATCCCTTACACCTCACCGCGACACGCCAGAGATCCACTGTATCCATTACACCTCACCCCGACAGAGATCCACTGCATCCCTTACATCTCACCCCGACACATCAGACATCCACTGTATCCCTTACACCTCACCCCGACACACCAGAGATCCACTGCATCCCTTACATCTCACCCCGACACACCAGAGATCCACTGCATTCCTTACACTTCACCCAGACAGAGATCCACTGTATCCCTTACAGCTCACCCCGACAGAGATCCACTGTATCACTTACACCTCACCCCAACAGAGATCCACTGTATCGCTTACACCTCACCCGACACAACAGAGATCCACTGTATCCCTTACACCTCACTCCGACACACCAGAGATCCACTGCATTCCTTACAACTCACCCAGACAGAGATCCACTGTATCCATTACACCTCACCCCAACAGAGATCCACTGTATCGCTTACATCTCACCCGACACAAAAGAGATCCACTGCATCCCTTACACCTCACCCCGACACACCAGAGATCCACTGTATCCCTTACACCTCACTCCGACACACCAGAAATCAACTGTACCCCTTACACCTCACCCGACACATCAGAGATCCACTGCATCCCTTACACCTCACCCCGACAGAGATCCATTGCATCCCTTACACCTCACCGCGACACGCCAGAGATCCACTGTATCCATTACACCTCACCCCGACAGAGATCCACTATATCCCTTACACCTCACCCCGACACACCAGAGATCCACTGTATCCCTTACATCTCGCCCCGACACACCAGAGATCTACTGCATCCCTTACACCTCACCCCGACACACCAGAGATCTACTGCATCCCTTACACCTCACCCTGACACACCAGTGATCCACTGTATCCCTTACACCTCACCCACCAGAGATCCACTTAAACCATTATACCTCACCCCCACACACCAGAGATCCACTGTATCCCTTACACCTCACCCACCAGAGATCCACTGAAACCATTATATCTCACCATGACACACCAGAGATCCACTGTATCCCTTACACCTCACCCAGACACACCAGAGAACCACTGTATACCTTACACCTCACCCCGACACACCAGACATTCACTGCATCCCTTATACATCACCCCGACACATTAGAGATCCACTGTATCCGTTACACCTCACCCAGACACAGCAGACATCCACTGTATCCCTTACACCTCACCCTGACACACCAGAGATCCACTGTATCCCTTACACCTCACCCCGACACACCAGAGATCCACTGTATAGCTCACACCTCACCCCGACACATCAGACATCCACTGTATCCCTTACACCTCACCCACACACACACCAGAGATCCACTGTATCCCTTACACCTCACCCCGACACACCAGACATCCACTGTATCCCTTACACCTCACCCAGATACACCAGAGATCCACTGTATCCCTTACCCATCAACCCGACACACCAGAGATCCACTGTATAGCTCACACCTCACCCCGACACATCAGACATCCACTGTATCCCTTACACCTCACCCACACACACACCAGAGATCCACTGTATCCCGTACACCTCACCCCGACACACCAGACATCCACTGTATCCCTTACACCTCACCCAGATACACCAGAGATCCACTGTATCCCTTACCCATCAACCCGACACACCAGACATCCACTGCATCCCTTACACCTTACCCCGACACACCAGAGATCCACTCTGTCCCTTACACCTCACCCCGACACACCAGAGATCCACTGTGTCCCTTACACCTCACCCCGACACATCAGACATCCACTGTATCCCTTACACCTCACCCAGATACACCAGAGATGCACTGTATCCCTTACCCATCACCCCGACACACCAGACATCCACTGCATCCCTTACACCTTACCCCGACACACCAGAGATCCACTCTGTCCCTTACACCATACCCCGACACACCAGAGATCCACTCTGTCCCTTACACCTCACCCCGACACACCAGAGATCCACTCTGTCCCTTACACCTCACCCCGACACACCAGAGATCCACTGTGTCCCTTACACCTTACCCCGACACACCAGAGATCCACTCTGTCCCTTACACCTTAACCCGACACACCAGAGATCCACTCTGTCCCTTACACCTCACCCCGACACACCAGAGATCCACTGTGTCCCTTACACCTCACCCCGACACACCAGACATCCACTGTGTCCCTTACACCTCACCCAGACACACCAGACATCCACTGAATCCCTTACACATCGCCCCAACACACCAGACATCCAATGTATCCCTTACACCTCACCTAGACACACCAGAGATCCACTGTATCCCTTACACCTCACCCAGACACACCAGAGATCCACTGTATCCCTTACACCTCACCCAGACACACCAGACATTCACTGTATCCCTTACACCTCACCTAGACACACCAGAGATCCAATGTATCCTTTACACCTCACCCAGACACACCAGAGATCCACTGTGTATCCCTTTCCCATCACCCCGACACACCAGAGATCTATTGTATCCCTTATACATCACCCCGACACACCAGACATCCACTGTATCCCTTACACCTCACCCTGACACACCAGACATCCACTGTATCCCTTACACCTCACCCAGACACACCAGAGATCCACTGTATCCCTTAGACCTCACTCCGACAGAGATCCACTGTATCCCTTACACCTAACCCCGACAGAGATCCACTGTATCCCTTACACCTCACCCCGATAGAGATCCACTGTATCCCTTACACCTCACCCTGACAGAGATCCA
Organism: Dendrobates tinctorius; assembly: GCF_039654945.1. Taxonomy (NCBI): domain Eukaryota; kingdom Metazoa; phylum Chordata; class Amphibia; order Anura; family Dendrobatidae; genus Dendrobates; species Dendrobates tinctorius. Next base: position 1,519,892 of record NW_027362019.1, on the reverse strand, counting down.
CTGTATACCTTACATCTCACCACGACACATCAGAGCACCAGAGATCCACAGTATCCCTTACACCTCACCCCAACAGAGATCCACTGTATCCCTTACACCTCACCTCGATAAAGATCCACTGTATCCCTTACACCTCACCCAGAGATCCACTCTATCCCTTACACCTCACCCCGATAGATATCCACTGTTTCCCTTACACCTCAACCTGACACACCAGCGATCCACTGCACCCATTACACCTCACCCCAACACACCAGAGATCCACTGTATCTCTTAAACCTCACCCCGACACACTAGACATCCACTGCATCCCTTACACCTCACCCCGAAACACCAGAGATCCACTGCATCCCTTACACCTCACCCGACAGAGATCCACTGTATCCCTTACACCTCACCCCGACAGAGGTCAACTGTAACCCTTACTCCTCACCCCGATACCAGAGATCCACTGTATCCCTTACACTTCACCCTGACACATCAGACATCCACTGTATCCCTTACACCTCACCCCGACACACCAGAGATCCACTGCATCCCTTACACCTCACCCTGACACATCAGACATCCAATGTATCCCTTACACCTCACCCCGACACACCAGAGATCCACTGTATCCCTTACACCTCACCCCGACAGAGGTCCACTGTAACCCTTACACCTCACCCCGACACACCAGAGATCCACTGTGTCCCTTACACCTCACCTGACACACCAGAGGTCCACTGTATCCCTTACACCTCACCCCGACACCCCAGACATCCACTGTATCCCTTACATCTCACCCCGACCCACCAGAGATCCACTGCATCCCTTACACCTCACCCCGACACACCAGAGATCCACCGTATCCCTTACACCTCACCCCGACACACCAGACATCCACTGCATCACTTACACCTCACCCCGACACATCAGACATCCACTGTATCCCTTACACCTCACCCAGACACACCAGAGATCCACTGTATCCCTTACACCTCACCCCGACAGACGTCAACTGTAACCCTTACACCTCACCACGACACACCAGAGATCCACTGCATCCCTTACACCTCACCCCGACACACCAGAGATCCACCGTATCCCTTACACCTCACCCCGACACACCAGACATCCACTGCATCCCTTACACCTCACCCCGACACATCAGACATCCACTGTATCCCTTACACCTCACCCAGACACACCAGAGATCCACTGTATCCCTTACACCTCACCCCGACAGACGTCAACTGTATCCCTTACACCTCACCCCGACACACCAGAGATCCACTGTATCCCTTACACCTCACCCTGACACATCAGACATCCACTGTATCCCTTACACCTCACCCCGACACATCAGACATCCACTGCATCCCTTACACCTCACCCTGACACATCAGACATCCACTGTATCCCTTACATCTTACCCCGACACACCAGAGATCCACTGTATCCCTTACACCTCACCCCGACACATCAGACATCCACTGCATCCCTTACACCTCACCCTGACACATCAGACATCCACTGTATCCCTTACACCTCACCTCAACACACCAGAGATCCACTGTATCCCTTACACCTCAGCCCGACACACTAGAGATCCACTGTATCCCTTACACCTCACCCCGACAGAGGTCCACTGTAACCCTTACACCTCACCCCGACACATCAGACATCCACTGTATCCCTTACACCTCCCCCCGACACATCAAACATCAACTGTATCCCTTACACCTCACCCCGACACACCAGAGATCCACTGCATCCCTTACATCTCACCCCAACACACCAGAGATCCACTGTATTCCTTACACCTCACCCCGACAGAGGTCCACTGTTAACCCTTACACCTCACCCAGACACACCAGAGATCCACTGTATCCCTTACACCTCACCCAAACACACCAGAGATCCACTGTATCACTTACACCTCACCCCAACACACCAGAGATCCACTGCATCCCTTACATATCACCCCGAGACACCAGAGATCCACTGCATCCATTCCATCTCACCCCGACAGAGGTCAACTGTAACCCTTACACCTCACCCAGACACACCAGAGATCCACTGTATCCCTAAGGCCTCTTTCACACTTCAGTTATATGCATCAGTCAAAATCCGCCAAAAAGGCAGAAAAGCGGATCCGTCTGTAACTGATGTGAACGGATGCAATAGGATCCGTTTTATGACGGATCCGCAGAATTTTAAAGGAGCCAAGAGAGAGAGAGATAATGAAAGTCAATGGGTAAAAAAACAGATCCGCAAAGAAAAATGACGGATCCGTTTTTTTTCCAACTCGGCGGATCTTAACTGATTGTCAAAAATGGAAGTGTGAAAGAGGCCTTACACCTCACCCAGACACACCAGAGATCGAATGCATCCCTTACATCTCACCCTGACACACCAGAGATCCACTGTATCCCTTACATCTCACCCCGACACACCAGAGATCCAATGCATCCCTTACATCTCACCCCGACACATCAGACATCCACTGTATCCCTTACACCTCACCCACACACACACACCAGAGATCCACAGTATCCCGTACACCTCACCCCGACACACCAGACATCCACTGTATCCCTTACACCTCACCCAGATACACCAGAGATCCACTGTATCCCTTACCCATCACCCCGACACACCAGACATCCACTGCATCCCTTACACCTTACCCAGACACACCAGAGATCCACTCTGTCCCTTACACCTCACCCCGACACACCAGAGATCCACTGTGTCCCTTACACCTCACCCCGACACATCAGAGATCCACTCTGTCCCTTACACCTCACCCCGACACACCAGAGATCCACTGTGTCCCTTACACCTCACCCCGACACACCAGACATCCACTGTGTCCCTTACACCTCAGCCAGACACACCAGAAATCCACTGTATCTCTTAACCATCACCCCGACATACCAGACATCCACTGTGTCCCTTACACCTTACCCAGACACAACAGAGATCCACTGTATCCCTTAACCATCACCCCAACACACCAGAGATCCACTGTATCCCTTACACCTCGCCCCGACACACCAGACATCTACTGTATCCCTTACACCTCACCCCGACACACCAGAGATCCTCTGTATCCCTTACACCTCAACCCGACACATCAGACATCCACTGTATCCCTTACCCATCAACCCAACACACCAGAGATCCACTGTATCCCTTACACCTCACCCACACACACCAGAGATCCACTGTATCCCTTACACCTCACCCACACACACCAGAGATCCACTGTATCCCTTACACCTCACCCAGATACACCAGAGATCCACTGTATCCCTTACCCCGACACAGCAGAGATCCACTCTGTCCCTTACACCTCACCCCGACACACCAGAGATCCACTGTATCCCTTACCCATCACCCCGACACACCAGACATCCACTGCATCCCTTACACCTTACCCCGACACACCAGAGATCCACTGTATCCCTTACACCTCAACCAGACACACCAGAGATCCACTGTATCCCTTACACCTCACTCCGACACACCAGACATCCAATGTGTCCCTTACACCTCAACCAGACACACCAGAGATCCACTGTATCTCTTAACCATCACCCCGACATTCCAGACATCCACTGTATCCCTTACACCTTACCCAAACACAACAGAGATCCACTGTATCCCTTAACCATCACCCCGACACACCAGAGATCCACTGTATCCCTTACACCTCACCCAGACACACCAGACATCCACTGAATCCCTTACACATCGCCCCAACACACCAGACATCCACTGTATCCCATATACCTCACTCAGACACACCAGACATCCAATGTATCCCTTACACCTCACCTAGACACACCAGAGATCCACTGTATCCCTTACACCTCACCTAGACACACCAGAGATCCACTGTATCCCTTACACCTCACCCAGACACACCAGACATCCACTGTATCCCTTACACCACACCCAGACACACCAGACATCCACTGTATCCCTTACACCTCACCTAGACACACCAGAGATCCACTGTATCCCTTACACCTCACCCAGACACACCAGAGATCCACTGTATCCCTTACACCTCACCCAGACACATCCGAGATCCATTGCATCCCTTACACCTCACCCCGACACACCAGACATTCACTGTATCCCTTACCCATCATCCCGACACACCAGACATCCACTGTATCCCTTTCACCTCACCCAGACACACCAGAGATCCACTGTATCCCTTACATCTCACCTAGATACACCAGAGATCCACTGTGTATCCCTTTCCCATCACCCCGACACACCAGAGATCTACTGTATCCCTTATACATCACCCCGACACACCAGACATCCACTGTATCCCTTACACCTCACCCTGACACACCAGACATCCACTGTATCCCTTACACCTCACTCAGACACACCAGAGATCCACTGTATCCCTTAGACCTCACTCCGACAGAGATCCACTGTATCCCTTACACCAACCCCGACAGAGATCCACTGTATCCCTTACACCTCACCCCGATAGAGATCCACTGTATCCCTTACACCTCACCCTGACAGAGATCCACTGTATACCTTACATCTCACCACGACACATCAGAGCACCAGAGATCCACAGTATCCCTTACACCTCACCCCAACAGAGATCCACTGTATCCCTTACACCTCACCTCGATAGAGATCCACTGTATCCCTTACACCTCACCCAGACAGAGATCCACTCTATCCCTTACAGCTCACCCCGATAGATATCCACTGTTTCCCTTACACCTCAACCTGACACACCAGCGATCCACTGCATCCATTACACCTCACCCCAACACACCAGAGATCCACGGTATCTCTTAAACCTCACCCCGACACACTAGACATCCACTGCATCCCTTACACCTCACCCCAAAACACCAGAGATCCACTGCATCCCTTACACCTCACCCGACAGAGATCCACTGCATCCCTTACACCTCACCCGACAGAGATCCACTGTATCCCTTACACCTCACCCAGACACACCAGACATCCACTGTATCCCTTACACCACACCCAGACACACCAGACATCCACTGTATCCCTTACACCTCACCTAGACACACCAGAGATCCACTGTATCCCTTACACCTCACCCAGACACACCAGAGATCCACTGTATCCCTTACACCTCACCCAGACACATCCGAGATCCATTGCATCCCTTACACCTCACCCCGACACACCAGACATTCACTGTATCCCTTACCCATCATCCCGACACACCAGACATCCACTGTATCCCTTTCACCTCACCCAGACACACCAGAGATCCACTGTATCCCTTACATCTCACCTAGATACACCAGAGATCCACTGTGTATCCCTTTCCCATCACCCCGACACACCAGAGATCTACTGTATCCCTTATACATCACCCCGACACACCAGACATCCACTGTATCCCTTACACCTCACCCTGACACACCAGACATCCACTGTATCCCTTACACCTCACTCAGACACACCAGAGATCCACTGTATCCCTTAGACCTCACTCCGACAGAGATCCACTGTATCCCTTACACCAACCCCGACAGAGATCCACTGTATCCCTTACACCTCACCCCGATAGAGATCCACTGTATCCCTTACACCTCACCCTGACAGAGATCCACTGTATACCTTACATCTCACCACGACACATCAGAGCACCAGAGATCCACAGTATCCCTTACACCTCACCCCAACAGAGATCCACTGTATCCCTTACACCTCACCTCGATAGAGATCCACTGTATCCCTTACACCTCACCCAGACAGAGATCCACTCTATCCCTTACAGCTCACCCCGATAGATATCCACTGTTTCCCTTACACCTCAACCTGACACACCAGCGATCCACTGCATCCATTACACCTCACCCCAACACACCAGAGATCCACGGTATCTCTTAAACCTCACCCCGACACACTAGACATCCACTGCATCCCTTACACCTCACCCCAAAACACCAGAGATCCACTGCATCCCTTACACCTCACCCGACAGAGATCCACTGTATCCCTTACACCTCACCCCGACAGAGGTCAACTGTAACCCTTACACCTCACCCCGACACCAGAGATCCACTGTATCCCTTACACTTCACCCTGACACATCAGACATCCACTGTATCCCTTACACCTCACCCCGACACACCAGAGATCCACTGCATCCCTTACACCTCACCCTGACACACCAGAGATCCACTGTATCCCTTACACCTCACCCCGACAGAGGTCCACTGTAACCCTTACACCTCACCCCGACACACCAGAGATCCACTGTGTCCCTTACACCTCACCTGACACACCAGAGGTCCACTGTATCCCTTACACCTCACCCCGACACCCCAGACATCCACTGTATCCCTTACATCTCACCCCGACCCACCAGAGATCCACTGCATCCCTTACACCTCACCCCGACACACCAGAGATCCACCGTATCCCTTACACCTCACCCCGACACACCAGACATCCACTGCATCCCTTACACCTCACCCCGACACATCAGACATCCACTGTATCCCTTACACCTCACCCAGACACACCAGAGATCCACGCAGGAGCCCCAGTAAAGTAGTAAGTAAATGTCCTATAGTGACATTTTTCACAACTGCGACATTGAGCCTGTGACATAGCGGTGTGATATTCACTGGGCCTCACACAATCCAATAGTGTCCACAAGTGTGTTCAGAAATTCTACATCTCCCCTGTCCTATAGTGACATTTTTCACACCTGCGCATAAGGAAGGAGCCCCAGGGCGGGCTAGGCATGAGGTAGGTGACCCAGGACGGGCTAGGCATAAGGCAGGAGCCCCAGGGCGGGCTAGGCATAAGGCAGGAGCCCCAGGGCGGGCTAGGCATAAGGCAGGAGCCCCAGGGCGGGCTAGGCATAAGGCAGGAGCCCCAGGGCAGGCTAGGCATAAGGAAGGAGCCCCAGGGCGGATTAGGCATAAGGCAGTAGCCCCAGGGCGGGCAAGGCATAAGGCAGTAGCCCCAGGGCGGGCTAGGCATAAGGCAGTAGCCCCAGGGCGAGCTAGGCATAAGGCAGGAGCCCCAGGGCAGATTAGGCATAAGTCAGTAGCCCTAGGGCGGGCTAGGCATCAGGCAGTAGCCCCAGGGCTGGCTAGGCATAAGGCAGGACCCCCTGCGTGGGATAGGCTTAAGGCAGGAGCCCCAGGGCGGATTAGGCATAAGGCAGGAGCCCCAGGGCGGGCTAGGCATAAGGCAGGAGCCCCAGGGCGGGCTAGGCATAAGGCAGGAGCCCCAGGGCAGCCTAGGCATAAGGCAGGAGCCCCAGGGCGGGCTAGGCATAAGACAAGAGTCCCAGGACAGGCTAGGCATAAGGCAGGAAACCCAGGACAGGCTAGGCATAAGGCAGGAGCTCCAAGGCAGGCTAGGTATAAGGCAGGAGCCCCAGGGCGGATTAGGCATAAGGCAGTAGCCCCAGGGCGGGCTAGGCATCAGGCAGTAGCCCCAGGGCCGGCTAGGCATAAGGCAGGAGCCCCAGCGTGTGCTAGGCTTAAGGCAGGAGCCCCAGGGCGGATTAGGCATAAGGCAGGAGCCCCAGGGCGGGCTAGGCATAAGGCAGGAGCCCCAGGGCGGCCTAGGCATAAGGCAGGAGCCCCAGGGCGGGCTAGGCATAAGACAAGAGACCCAGGACAGGCTAGGCATAAGTCAGGAGACCCAGGACAGGCTAGGCATAAGGCAGGAGCTCCAAGGCAGGCTAGGTATAAGGCAGGAGCCCCAGGGCAGATTAGGCATAAGGCAGTTGCCCCAGGGCAGGCTAGGCATAAGGCAGTTGCCCCAGGGAGGGCTAGGCATAAGGCAGTTGCCCCAGGACGGGCTAGGCATAAGACAGGAGCCCCAGGGCGGGGTAGGCATAAGGCAGGAGCCCCAGGGCAGGCTAGACATAAGGAAGGAGTCCCAGTACAGGCTAGGCATAAGGTAGGAGACCCAGGGCAGGCTAGGCTTAAGGCAGGAGCCCCAGGGCGGGCTTTGCATAAGGCAGGAGCCCCAGGGCAGGCTTGGCATAAGGCAGGAGCCCCAGGGCAGGCTTGCAATAAGGCAGGAGCCCCAGGGCAGGCTTGGCATAAGGCAGGAGCCCCAGGGCAGGCTTGGCATAAGGCAGGAGCCCCAGGGCAGGCTTGGCATAAGGCAGGAGCCCCAGGGCGGGCTAGGCATAAGGCAGGAGCCCCAGGGCGGGCTAGGCATAAGGCAGGAGCCCCAGGGCGGGCTAGGCATAAGGCAGGAGCCCCAGGGCGGGCTAGGCATAAGGCAGGAGCCCCAGGGCGGGCTAGGCATAAGGCAGGAGTCCCAGGGCGGGGTAGGCATAAGGCAGGAGCCCCAGGGCGGGGTAGGCATAAGGCAGGAGCCCCAGGGCGGGGTAGGCATATGGCAGGAGCCCCAGGGCGGGCTAGGCATAAGGCAGGAGCCCCAGGGCGGGGTAGGCATAAGGCAGGAGCCCCAGAGCGGGCTAGGCATAAAGCAGGAGCCCCAGGGCGGAATAGGCATAAGGCAGTAGCCCCAGGGCGGGCTAGGCATAAGGCAGAAGCCCAAGGGCGGGCTAGGCATAAGGCAGAAGCCCCAGGGCGGGCTAGGCTTAAGGCAGGAGCCCCAGGGCAGATTAGGCATAAGACAGTAGCCCCAGGGCAGGCTAGGCTTAAGGCAGGAGCCCCAGGGCGGATTAGGCATAAGGCACTAGCCCCAGTGCGGGCTAGGCATAAGACAGTAGCCCCAGGGCAGGATTGGCTTAAGGCAGTAGCCCCAGGGCGGGCTAGGCATAAGGCAGGAGCCCAAGGTTGGGCTAGGCATAAGGCAGGAGCCCCAGGGCGGGCTAGGCTTAAGGCAGGAGCCCCAGGGCGGGCTAGGCTTAAGGCAGGAGCCCCAGGGCGGGCTAGGCATAAGGCAGGAGCCCCAGGGCGGGCTAGGCATAAGGCAGGAGCCCCAGGGAGGGCTAGGCATAAGGCAGGAGCCCCAGGGCGGGCTAGGCATAAGGCAGTAGCCCCAGGGCGGGCTAGGCATAAGGCAGTAGCCCCAGGGCGGGTAAGTAGTAGCAGTGTATATTGGGGGCAGAAGTAGCAGTATATGTTGGGGGTAGTAGTAGTAGTGTATGTTGGGGGCAGTAGTAGTAGTGATGTTGGGGGCAGTAGCAGTATATGTTGGGGGTAGTAGTATATGTTGGGGGCAGTAGTAGTAGTGTATATTGGGGGTAGTAGTAGAAGTGATGTTGGGGGCAGTAGTAGTAGTGATGTTGGGGGCAGTAGCAGTATATGTTGGGGGTAGTAGTATATGTTGGGGGCAGTAGTAGTAGTGTATATTGGGGGTAGTAGTAGAAGTGATGTTGGGGGCGGTAGTAGTAGTGATGTTGGGGGTAGTAGTGTATGTTGGGGGCAGTAGTAGCAGTATATGTTGGGGGCAGTAGTAGTAGTGATGTTGGGGGCAGTAGCAGTATATGTTGGGGGTAGTAGTATATGTTGGGGGCAGTAGTAGTAGTGTATATTGGGGGTAGTAGTAGAAGTGATGTTGGGGGCAGTAGTAGTAGTGATGTTGGGGGTAGTAGTGTATGTTGGGGGCAGTAGTAGCAGTATATGTTGGGGGCAGTAGTAGCAGTATATGTTGGGGCAGTAGTAGTGTATGTTGGGGGCAGTAGTAGTAGTATATGTTGGGGGTAGTAGTGTATGTTGGGGCAGTAGTAGTAGTGATGTTGGGGGCAGCAGTAGTAGTGTATGTTGGGGGTAGTAGTGTATGTTGGGGAAGTAGTAGTATATGTTGGGGGTAGTAGTGTATGTTGGGGGCAGTACTAGTAGTGTATGTTGGGGGCAGTAGTAGTAGTGATGTTGGGGCAGTAGTAGTGATATTGGGGGCAGTAGTGATGTTGGGGGCAGTAGTAGTAGTGTATGTTGGGGGTAGTAGTGATGTTAGGGGCAGTAGTGATGTTGGGGGCAGTAGTAGTAGTGTATGTTGGGGGTAGTAGTGTATGTTGGGGGTAGTAGTGTATGTTGGGGCAGTAGTAGTATATGTTGGGGGTAGTAATGTATGTTGGGGGCAGTACTAGTAGTGTATGTTGGGCGCAGTAGTAGTAGTGATGTTGGGGGCAGTAGTAGTGATATTGGGGCAGTAGTGATGTTGGGGGCAGTAGTAGTAGTGTATGTTGGGGGCAGTAGCAGTATATGTTGGGGGCAGTAGTAGTAGTGATGTTGGGGGCAGTAATAGTAGTGTATGTTGGGAATAGTAGTGTATGTTGGGGGTAGTAGTGTATGTTGGGCACAGTAGTAGTAGTGATGTTGGGGGCAGTAGTAGTGATGTTGGGGGCAGTAGCAGTATATGTTGAGGGTAGTAGTGATGTTGGGGCAGTAGTAGTAGTGATGTTGGGGGCAGTAGTGATGTTGGGGGCAGTAGTAGTAGTGATGTTGGGGGCAGTAGTATTATATGTTGGGGTAGTAGTGTATGTTGGGGGCAGTAGTAGTAGTGATGTTGGGGGCAGTAGTGATGTTGGGGGCAGTAGTAGTAGTGATGTTGGGGGCAGTAGTGATGTTGGGGCAGTAGTAGTAGTGTATGTTGGGGGTAGTAGTGATGTTGGGGGCAGTAGTAGTGATGTTGGGGGCAGTAGCAGTATATGTTGGGGGTAGTAGTGCATGTTGGGGGCAGTAGTGTATGTTGGGGGCAGTAGTAGTAGTGATGTTGGGGGCAGTAGTTGTAAATGTTGGGGGCAGTAGTGATAGGGCAGTAGCTGTGTCTGTTCGGTGTAGTAGTGTATATTGGGGGTAGTAGTAGTAGTAGTGATGTTGGGGGCAGTAGTAGTAGTGATGTTGGGGGCAGTAGCAGTGTCTGTTCGGTGTAGTAGTGTATATTGGGGTAGTAGTAGTAGTGATGTTGGGGGCAGTAGTAGTAGTGGTGATGTTGGGGGCAGTAGTGTATATTGGGGGTAGTAGTAGTAGTGATGTTGGGAGCAGTAGTAGCAGTATATGTTGGGGGTAGTAGTGATGTTGGGGGCAGTAGTAGTAGTGATGTTGGGGTCAGTAGTAGTATATGTTCGGTGTAGTAGTGATGTTGGGGGCAGTAGTAGTAGTGATGTTGGGGGCAGTAGTAGTAGTGATGTTGGGGGCAGCAGTAGCAGTATATGTTGGGGGCAGTAGTAGTAGTAGTGATGTTGGGGGCAGTAGTAGCAGTATATGTTGGGGGCAGTAGTAGTAGTGATGTTGGGGGCAGTAGTAGTAGTGATGTTGGGGGCAGTAGTAGTAGTGATGTTGGGGGCAGTAGTGTATGTTGGGGGCAATAGTAGCAGTATATATTGGGGGCAGTAGCAGTATATGTTGGGGGTAGTAGTGATGTTGGGGGCAGTAGTAGTAGTGATGTTGGGGGCAGTAGCAGTATATGTTGGGGGCAGTAGTAGTAGTGATGTTTGGGGCAGTAGTGATGTTGGGGGCAGTAGCAGTATATGTTGGGGGTAGTAGTGTATGTTCGGTGTAGTAGTGTATATTGGGGTAGTAGTAGTAGTGATGTTGGGGGCAGTAGTAGTAGTGTATGTTGGGGGCAGTAGTAGTAGTGTATGTTGGGGGCAGTAGTAGTAGTGTATGTTGGGGGCAGTAGTAGCAGTATATGTTGGGGCCAGTAGTAGTAGTGATGTTGGGGGCAGTAGTAGTAGTGATGTTGGGGCCAGTAGTAGTAGTGATGTTGGGGGCAGTAGTAGTAGTGATGTTGGGGGCAGTAGTAGTAGTGATGTTGGGGGTAGTAGTGATCTTGGGGGCAGTAGTAGTAGTGATGTTGGGGGCAGTAGTAGTAGTGATGTTGGGGGCAGTAGTAGTATATGTTGGGGGTAGTAGTGATCTTGGGGGCAGTAGTAGTAGTGATGTTGGGGGCAGATAGTGTATGTTGGGGGCAGTAGTAGCAGTATATATTGGGGGCAGTAGCATAATATGTGGGTATTAGTAGTGATGTTGGGGGCAGTAGTAGTGATATTGGGGGCAGTAGTGATGTTGGGGGCAGTAGTAGTAGTGTATGTTGGGGGTAGTAGTGATGTTGGGAGCAGTAGCAGTATATGTTGGGGGCAGTAGTAGTAGTGATGTTGGGGGCAGTAGTAGTAGTGTATGTTGGGGTGGTAGTGTATGTTGGGCGCAGTAGTAGTAGTGATGTTGGGCGCAGTAGTAGTAGTGATGTTGGGGGCAGTAGTAGTGATGTTGGGGGAGTAGCAGTGATGTTGGGGGCAGTAGCAGTATATGTTGGGGGCAGTAGTGATGTTGGGGGCAGTAGTAGTAGTGTATGTTGGGGGTAGTAGTGATGTTGGGGGCAGTAGTAGTAGTGATGTTGGGGGAAGTAGTAGTGTTGTTGGGGGCAGTAGTAGCAGTGATGTTGGGGGCAGTAGTAGTATATGTTGGGGGTAGTAGTGTATGTTGGGGGCAGTAGTAGTAGTGATGTTGGGGGTAGTAGTGTATGTTGGGGGCAGTAGTAGTAGTGATGTTGGGGGTAGTAGTGTATGTTGGGCGCAGTAGCAGTAGTGATGTTGGGGGCAGTAGTGATGATGGGGGCAGTAGTAGTAGTGTATGTTGGGGGTAGTAGTGTATGTTGGGGGCAGTAGTAGTGATGTTGGGGGCAGTAGTGATGTTGGGGGCAGTAGTAGTAGTGATGTTGGGGGCAGTAGTGATGTATGTTGGGCGCAGTAGTAGTAGTGATGTTGGGGGCAGTAGTGATGTTGGGGGCAGTAGTAGTAGTGTATGTTGGGGGTAGTAGTGATGTTGGGGGCAGTAGTAGTGATTTTGGGGGCAGTAGCAGTATATGTTGGGGGTAGTAGTGCATGTTGGGGGCAGTAGTAGTAGTGATGTTGGGGGCAGTAGTGTATGTTGGGGGCAGTAGTAGTAGTGATGTTGGGGGCAGTAGTAGTATATGTTGGGGGCAGTAGTGATGGGGGCAGTAGCTGTGTCTGTTCGGTGTAGTAGTGTATATTGGGGGTAGTAGTAGTAGTGATGTTGGGGGCAGTAGTAGTAGTGATGCTGGGGGCAGTAGTGTATATTGGGGGTAGTAGTAGTATTGATGTTGGGAGCAGTAGTAGCAGTATATGTTGGGGGTAGTAGTGATGTTGGGGGCAGTAGTAGTAGTGATGTTGGGGTCAGTAGTAGTATATGTTTGGTGTAGTAGTGATGTTGGGGGCAGTAGTAGTAGTGATGTTGGGGGCAGTAGTAGTAGTGATGTTGGGGGCAGCAGTAGCAGTATATGTTGGGGGCAGTAGTATTAGTGATGTTGGGGGCAGTAGTAGCAGTATATGTTGGAGGTAGTAGTAGTAGTGATGTTGGGGGCAGTAGTAGTAGTAGTGATGTTGGGGGCAGTAGTAGTAGTGATGTTGGGGGCAGTAGTGTATGTTGGGGGCAGTAGTAGCAGTATATATTGGGGGCAGTAGCAGTATATGTTGGGGGTAGTAGTGATGTTGGGGGCAGTAGTGATGTTGGGGGCAGTAGAAGTAGTGATGTTGGGGGCAGTAGCAGTATATGTTGGGGGCAGTAGTAGTAGTGATGTTGGGGGCAGTAGTGATGTTGGGGGCAGTAGCAGTATATGTTGGGGGTAGTAGTGTATGTTCGGTGTAGTAGTGTATATTGGGGTAGTAGTAGTAGTGATGTTGGGGGCAGTAGTAGTAGTGTATGTTGGGGGCAGTAGTAGTAGTGTATGTTGGGGGTAGTAGTGTATGTTGGGGGCAGTAGTAGTAGTGATGTTGGGGGCAGTAGTAGCAGTATATGTTGGGGCCAGTAGTAGTAGTGATGTTGGGGGCAGTAGTAGTAGTGATGTTGGGGGCAGTAGTAGTAGTGATGTTGGGGGCAGTAGTAGTATATGTTGGGGGTAGTAGTGATCTTGGGGGCAGTAGTAGTAGTGATGTTGGGGGCAGATAGTGTATGTTGGGGGCAGTAGTAGCAGTATATATTGGGGGCAATAGCATTATATGTGGGTAGTAGTAGTGATGTTGGGGGCAGTAGTGATGTTGGGGGCAGTAGTAGTAGTGTATGTTGGGGGTAGTAGTGATGTTAGGGGCAGTAGTAGTAGTGATGTTGGGGGCAGTAGCAGTATATGTTGGGAGCAGTAGTAGTAGTGATGTTGAGCGCAGTAGTAGTAGTGATGTTGGGGGCAGTAGTAATGTTGGGGGCAGTAGTAGTGATGTTGGGGGCAGTAGCAGTGGTGTTGGGGGCAGTAGCAGTATATGTTGGGGGCAGTAGTGATGTTGGGGGCAGTAGTAGTAGTGTATGTTGGGGGCAGTAGTAGTAGTGATATTGGGGGCAGTAGTAGTGTTGTTGGGGCAGTAGTGATGTTGGGGGCAGTAGTAGCAGTGATGTTGGGGGTAGTAGTAGTATATGTTGGGGGTAGTAGTGTATGTTGGGGGCAGTAGTAGTAGTGATGTTGGGGGTAGTAGTGTATGTTGTGGGCAGTAGTAGTAGTGATGTTGGGGGCAGTAGTGATGTTGGGGGTAGTAGTAGTGTATGTTGGGGGTAGTAGTGATGTTGGGGGCAGTAGTAGTAGTGATGTTGGGGGCAGTAGCAGTATATGTTGGGGGTAGTAGTGCATGTTGGGGGCAGTAGTAGTAGTGATGTTGGGGGCAGTAGTGTATGTTGGGGGCAGTAGTAGTAGTGATGTTGGGGGCAGTAGTAGTATATGTTGGGGGCAGCAGTGATGGGGGCAGTAGCTGTGTCTGTTCGGTGTAGTAGTGTATATTGGGGGTAGTAGTAGTAGTGATGTTGGGGTAGTAGTAGTAGTGATGTTGGGGGCAGTAGCAGTGTCTGTTCGGTGTAGTAGTGTATATTGGGGGTAGTAGTAGTAGTGATGTTGGGGGCAGTAGTAGTAGTGATGTTGGGGGCAGTAGTGTATATTGGGGGTAGTAGTAGTAGTGATGTTGGGAGCAGTAGTAGCAGTATATGTTGGGGGTAGTAGTGATGTTGGGGGCAGTAGTAGTAGTGATGTTGGGGCAGTAGTAGTAGTGATGTTGGGGGCAGTAGTACCAGTATATGTTGGGGGCAGTAGTAGCAGTATATGTTGGGGGCAGTAGTAGTAGTGATGTTGGGGGCAGTAGTAGTAGTGATGTTGGGGGCAGTAGTAGTAGTGATGTTGGGGGCAATAGCAGTATATGTTGGGGTAGTAGTAGCAGTATATATTGGGGGCAGTAGCATAATATGTGGGTAGTAGTAGTGATGTTGTGGGCAGTAGTAGTGATATTGGGGGCAGTAGTGATGTTGGGGGCAGTAGTAGTAGTGTATGTTGGGGGTTGTAGTGATGTTAGGGGCAGTAGTAGTATATGTTGGGGGCAGTAGTAGTAGTGTATGTTGGGGGTAGTAGTGTATGTTGGGCGCAGTAGTAGTAGTGTATGTTGGGCGCAGTAGTAGTAGTGATGTTGGGCGCAGTAGTAGTGATGTTGGGGGCAGTAGCAGTATATGTTGGGGGTAGTAGTGTATGTTGGGCGCAGTAGTAGTAGTGATATTGGGGGCAGTAGTAGTAGTGATGTTGGGGGCAGTAGTGATGTTGGGGGCAGTAGTAGTAGTGATGTTGGGGGCAGTAGTGATGTTGGGGGTAGTAGTGTATGTTGGGCGCAGTAGTAGTAGTGATGTTGGGGCAGTAGGGATGTTGGGGGCAGTAGTAGTAGTGTATGTTGGGGGCAGTAGTAGCAGTATATGTTGGGGGCAGTAGTAGCAGTATATGTTGGGGGCAGTAGTAGTAGTGTATGTTGGGGGCAGTAGTAGTAGTGTATGTTGGGGCAGTAGTGATGTTGGGGGCAGTAGTAGTAGTGTATGTTGGGGCAGTAGTGATGTTGGAGGCAGTAGTAGTAGTGTATGTTGGGGGCAGTAGTAGCAGTATATGTTGGGGGTAGTAGTAGTATTATATGTTTGGGGGCAGTAGTAGTAGTGTATGTTGGGGCAGTAGTGATGTTGGGGGCAGTAGTAGTAGTGTATGTTGGGGCAGTAGTGATGTTGGGGGCAGTAGTAGTAGTGTATGTTGGGGCAGTAGTGATGTTGGAGGCAGTAGTAGTAGTGTATGTTGGGGGCAGTAGTAGCAGTATATGTTGGGGGCAGTAGTAGTAGTGTATGTTGGGGGCAGTAGTAGAAGTGTATGTTGGGGCAGTAGTGATGTTGGGGGCAGTAGTAGTAGTGTATGTTGGGGCAGTAGTGATGTTGGAGGCAGTAGTAGTAGTGTATGTTGGGGGCAGTAGTAGCAGTATATGTTGGAGGTAGTAGTGTATGTTGGGGGTAGTAGTGTATATTGGGGGCAGTAGTAGTAGTGTATGTTGGGGCAGTAGTGATGTTGGGGGCAATAGTAGTAGTGTATGTTGGGGCAGTAGTAGTAGTGTATGTTGGGGGCAGTAGTAGCAGTATATGTTGGGGGCAGTAGTAGCAGTATATGTTGGGGGCAGTAGTAGTAGTGATGTTGGGGGCAGTAGTAGTAGTGTATGTTGGGGGTAGTAGTGTATGTTGGAGGCAGTAGTAGTAGTGATGTTGGGGGCAGTAGTAGCAGTATATGTTGGGGGTAGTAGTGTATGTTGGGGGCAGTAGAAGTATTGTACGTTGGGGGCAGTAGTAGTAGTGTATGTTGGGGGTAGTAGTGTATGTTGGGGGCAGTAGTAGTAGTGATGTTGGGGGCAGTAGTAGCAGTATATGTTGGAGGTAGTAGTGTATGTTGGGGGTAGTAGTGTATGTTGGGGCAGTAGTAGTATATGTTGGGGGCAGTAGTGTATGTTGGAGGCAGTAGTAGTAGTGATGTTGGGGGCAGTAGCAGTACATGTTGGAGGTAGTAGTGTATGTTGGGGGTAGTAGTGTATGTTGGGGGCAGTAGTAGTAGTGTATGTTGGGGGCAGTAGTAGTATATGTTGGGGCAGTAGTAGTAGTGTATGTTGGAGGCAGTAGAAGTAGTGTATGTTGGGGGCAGTAGTAGTAGTGTATGTTGGGGGTAGTAGTGTATGTTGGAGGCAGTAGTAGTAGTGATGTTGGGGGCAGTAGTAGCAGTATATGTTGGGGGTAGTAGTGTATGTTGGGGGCAGTAGAAGTATTGTACGTTGGGGGCAGTAGTAGTAGTGTATGTTGGGGGTAGTAGTGTATGTTGGGGGCAGTAGTAGTGTATGTTGGGGGCAGTAGTAGTAGTGTATGTTGGAGGCAGTAGAAGTAGTGTATGTTGGGGGCAGTAGTAGTGTATGTTGGGGGCAGTAGTAGTAGTGTATGTTGGGGGTAGTAGTGTATGTTGGAGGCAGTAGTAGTAGTGATGTTGGGGGCAGTAGTAGCAGTATATGTTGGGGGTAGTAGTGTATGTTGGGGGCAGTAGAAGTATTGTACGTTGGGGGCAGTAGTAGTAGTGTATGTTGGGGGTAGTAGTGTATGTTGGGGGCAGTAGTAGTGTATGTTGGGGGCAGTAGTAGTAGTGTATGTTGGAGGCAGTAGAAGTAGTGTATGTTGGGGGCAGTAGTAGTGTATGTTGGGGGCAGTAGTAGTGTATGTTGGGGGCAGTAGTAGTAGTGTATGTTGGAGGCAGTAGAAGTAGTGTATGTTGGGGGCAGTAGTAGTAGTGTATGTTGGGGGTAGTAGTGTATGTTGGAGGCAGTAGTAGTAGTGATGTTGGGGGCAGTAGTAGCAGTATATGTTGGGGGTAGTAGTGTATGTTGGGGGCAGTAGAAGTATTGTACGTTGGGGGCAGTAGTAGTAGTGTATGTTGGGGGTAGTAGTGTATGTTGGGGGCAGTAGTAGTAGTGATGTTGGGGGCAGTAGTAGCAGTATATGTTGGAGGTAGTAGTGTATGTTGGGGGTAGTAGTGTATGTTGGGGCAGTAGTAGTATATGTTGGGGGCAGTAGTGTATGTTGGAGGCAGTAGTAGTAGTGATGTTGGGGGCAGTAGCAGTACATGTTGGAGGTAGTAGTGTATGTTGGGGGTAGTAGTGTATGTTGGGGGCAGTAGTAGTAGTGTATGTTGGGGGCAGTAGTAGTATATGTTGGGGCAGTAGTGATGTTGGGAGCAGTAGTAGTAGTGTATGTTGGGGGTAGTAGTAGCAGTGTATATTGGGGGCAGTAGTAGTGTATGTTGGGGGCAGTAGTAGTAGTGATGTTGGGGGCAGTAGCAGTATATGTTGGAGGTAGTAGTGTATGTTGGGGGTAGTAGTGTATGTTGGGGGCAGTAGTAGTATATGTTGGAGGTAGTAGTGTATGTTGGGGGCGGTAGTAGTAGTGTATGTTGGGGGCAGTAGTAGTATATGTTGGAGGTAGTAGTGTATGTTGGGGGTAGTAGTGTATGTTGGGGGCGGTAGTAGTAGTGTATGTTGGGGGTAGTAGTGTATGTTGGGGGCGGTAGTAGTAGTGTATGTTGGGGGTAGTAGTGTATGTTGGGGGCAGTAGCAGTATATGTTGGAGGTAGTAGTGTATGTTGGGGGTAGTAGTGTATGTTGGGGGCGGTAGTAGTATATGTTGGAGGTAGTAGTGTATGTTGGGGGTAGTAGTGTATGTTGGGGGCAGTAGTAGTATATGTTGTAGGTAGTAGTGTATGTTGGGGCGGTAGTAGTAGTGTATGTTGGGGGCAGTAGCAGTATATGTTGGAGGTAGTAGTGTATGTTGGGGGTAGTAGTGTATGTTGGGGGCGGTAGTTGTAGTGTATGTTGGGGCAGTAGTGATGTTGGGGGCAGTAGTAGTAGTGATGTTGGGGGCAGTAGCAGTATATGTTGGAGGTAGTAGTGTATGTTGGGGGCGGTAGTAGTATTGTATGTTGGGGCAGTAGTGATGTTGGGAGCAGTAGCAGTATATGTTGGAGGTAGTAGTGTATGTTGGGGGTAGTAGTGTATGTTGGGGGTAGTAGTGTATGTTGGGGGCGGTAGTAGTAGTGTATGTTGGGGCAGTAGTAATGTTGGGAGCAGTAGCAGTATATGTTGGAGGTAGTAGTGTATGTTGGGGGTAGTAGTGTATGTTGGGGGCAGTAGTAGTAGTGTATGTTGGGGGCAGTAGTAGTAGTGTATGTTGGGGGCAGTAGTAGTATATGTTGGGGCAGTAGTAGTAGTGATGTTGGGGGCAGTAGCAGTATATGTTGGAGGTAGTAGTGTATGTTGGGGCAGTAGTGATGTTGGGAGCAGTAGCAGTATATGTTGGAGGTAGTAGTGTATGTTGGGGGTAGTAGTGTATGTTGGGGGCAGTAGTAGTAGTGATGTTGGGGGCAGTAGTAGCAGTATATGTTGGAGGTAGTAGTGTATATTGGGGGTAGTAGTGTATGTTGGGGGTAGTAGTGTATGTTGGGGCAGTAGTAGTGATGTTGGGGCAGTAGTAGCAGTATATGTTGGAGGTAGTAGTGTATGTTGGGGGTAGTAGTGCATGTTGGGGGCAGTAGTAGTAGTGATGTTGGGGGCAGTATATGTTGGAGGTAGTAGTGTATGTTGGGGGTAGTAGTGTATGTTGGGGGCAGTAGTAGTAGTGATGTTGGGGCAGTAGTAGTAGTGATGTTGGGGGCAGTAGTAGTAGTGATGTTGCGAGCAGTAGCAGTATATGTTGGGGGCAGTAGTGATGTTGGGGGCAGTAGTAGTAGTGATGTTGGGGGCAGTAGTAGTAGTATAAGTTGGGGGCAGTAGCAGTATATGTTGGAGGTAGTAGTGTATGTTGGGGCAGTAGTAGTAGTGATGTTGGGGGTAGTAGTGATGTTGGGGGCAGTAGTAGTAGTAGTGATGTTGGGGGGCAGTAGCAGTATATGTTGGAGGTAGTAGTGTATGTTGGGGGTAGTAGTGTATGTTGGGGGCAGTAGTAGTAGTGTATGTTGGAGGTAGTAGTATATGTTGGGGGCAGTAGTAGTAGTGATGTTGGGGGCAGTAGCAGTATATGTTGGAGGTAGTAGTGTATGTTGGGGGTAGTAGTGTATGTTGGGGGCAGTAGTAGTAGTGTATGTTGGAGGTAGTAGTATATGTTGGGGGCAGTAGCAGTAGTGATGTTGGGGGCAGTAGCAGTATATATTGGAGGTAGTAGTGTATGTTGGGGGTAGTAGTGTATGTTGGGGGCAGTAGTAGTAGTGTATGTTGGGGCAGTAGTGATGTTGGGAGCAGTAGCAGTATATGTTGGAGGTAGTAGTGTATGTTGGGGGCAGTAGTAGTAGTGATGTTGGGGCAGTAGTGATGTTGGGGGCAGTAGTAGTAGTGATGTTGGGGGCAGTAGTAGTAGTGATGTTGGGGGCAGTAGTAGTAGTGATGTTGGGGGCAGTAGTAGCAGTATATGTTGGGGGTAGTAGTGTATGTTGGGGGTAGTAGTGTATGTTGGGGGCAGTAGTAGTAGTGTATGTTGGAGGTAGTAGTATATGTTGGGGGTAGTAGTGTATGTTGGGGGCAGTAGTAGTAGTGATGTTGGGGGCAGTATATGTTGGAGGTAGTAGTGTATGTTGGGGTAGTAGTGTATGTTGGGGGCAGTAGTAGTAGTGATGTTGGGGGCAGTATTAGTAGTGATGTTGGGGCAGTAGTAGTAGTGATGTTGGGGGCAGTAGTAGTAGTGATGTTGCGAGCAGTAGCAGTATATGTTGGGGGCAGTAGTGATGTTGGGGGCAGTAGTAGTAGTGATGTTGGGGGCAGTAGTAGTAGTATAAGTTGGGGGCAGTAGCAGTATATGTTGGAGGTAGTAGTGTATGTTGGGGCAGTAGTAGTAGTGATGTTGGGGGTAGTAGTGTATGTTGGGGGCAGTAGTAGTAGTGATGTTGGGGGCAGTAGCAGTATATGTTGGAGGTAGTAGTGTATGTTGGGGGTAGTAGTGTATGTTGGGGGCAGTAGTAGTAGTGTATGTTGGAGGTAGTAGTATATGTTGGGGGCAGTAGTAGTAGTGATGTTGGGGGCAGTAGCAGTATATGTTGGAGGTAGTAGTGTATGTTGGAGGTAGTAGTGTATGTTGGGGGCAGTAGTAGTAGTGTATGTTGGAGGTAGTAGTATATGTTGGGGGCAATAGCAGTAGTGATGTTGGGGGCAGTAGCAGTATATGTTGGAGGTAGTAGTGTATGTTGGGGGTAGTAGTAGTAGTGTATGTTGGGGCAGTAGTGATGTTGAGAGCAGTAGCAGTATATGTTGGAGGTAGTAGTGTATGTTGGGGGCAGTAGTAGTAGTGTATGTTGGGGGCAGTAGTAGTAGTGTATGTTGGAGGTAGTAGTATATGTTGGGGGCAGTAGCAGTAGTGATGTTGGGGGCAGTAGCAGTATATGTTGGAGGTAGTAGTGTATGTTGGGGGTAGTAGTAGTAGTGTATGTTGGGGGTAGTAGTAGTAGTGTATGTTGGAGGTAGTAGCAGTATATGTTGGAGGTAGTAGTGTATGTAGTAGTGTATGTTGGGGGCAGTAGCAGTATATGTTGGAGGTAGTAGTGTATGTTGGGGGTAGTAGTAGTAGTGTATGTTGGGGCAGTAGTGATGTTGAGAGCAGTAGCAGTATATGTTGGAGGTAGTAGTGTATGTTGGGGGCAGTAGTAGTAGTGTATGTTGGGGGCAGTAGTAGTAGTGTATGTTGGAGGTAGTAGTATATGTTGGGGGCAGTAGCAGTAGTGATGTTGGGGGCAGTAGCAGTATATGTTGGAGGTAGTAGTAGTAGTGTATGTTGGGGCAGTAGTGATGTTGAGAGCAGTAGCAGTATATGTTGGAGGTAGTAGTGTATGTTGGGGGCAGTAGTAGTAGTGATGTTGGGGCAGTAGTGATGTTGGGGGCAGTAGTAGTAGTGATGTTGGGGGCAGTAGTAGTAGTGATGTTGGGGGCAGTAGTAGTAGTGTATGTTGGAGGTAGTAGTGTATGTTGGGGGCAGTAGTAGTAGTGTATGTTGGGGCAGTAGTGATGTTGGGAGCAGTAGCAGTATATGTTGGAGGTAGTAGTGTATGTTGGGGGCAGTAGTAGTAGTGATGTTGGGGCAGTAGTGATGTTGGGGGCAGTAGTAGTAGTGATGTTGGGGGCAGTAGTAGTAGTGATGTTGGGGGCAGTAGTAGTAGTGATGTTGGGGGCAGTAGTAGTGTATGTTGGGGGTAGTAGTGTATGTTGGGAGCAGTAGTAGCAGTATATGTTGGGGGTAGTAGTGTATGTTGGGGGCAGTAGTAGTAGTGATGTTGGGGGCAGTAGTAGTAGTGTATGTTGGGGGTAGTAGTGTATGTTGGGGGCAGTAGTAGTAGTGATGTTGGGGGCAGTAGTAGTAGTGATGTTGGGGGTAGTAGTGTATGTTGGGGGCAGTAGTAGTAGTGTATGTTGGGGGTAGTAGTGTATGTTGGGGGCAGTAGTAGTAGTGATGTTGGGGGCAGTAGTAGTAGTGATGTTGGGGGCAGTAGTAGTAGTGATGTTGGGGCAGTAGTAGTAGTGATGTTGGGGGCAGTAGTAGTAGTGTATGTTGGGGGTAGTAGTGTATGTTGGGGGCAGTAGTAGTAGTGATGTTGGAGGCAGTAGTGTATGTTGGGGGCAGTAGTAGTAGTGATATT